>NC_086446.1:312886714-313156714 GCF_028390025.1 Pseudophryne corroboree | reverse complement strand
ACGCTATCTGATGCACCGCAACTTGGTGAGACTGAGCCATGCTGACAGCACCTGAGTAAGTGAGTTGGGCAGGCTGGCTGTTAAACAACAGTTGTTTACAGTCCTCATTACTGATGTTGGTGTATGCAGATTAGAGGCCAAGAAACACTGTATTGTGTGTTTATTTGTGGCAGTGTGGTTAGTAGGGGTGAAGCACACCCAAAAGCTAGCTGCTAGCTTCCTCTTTGGCTAATATAGTGGCTGACCAGAGAAATTTGATTAAACCCTCTAAGTTTGACTACAAAGTGGAAACACTGTAAAATGGAGGAGCTATTGAGATTTCCTGTGATGGCTACAGGGTAGCAAACTCTAATACAGGGCCAGCAAACCCAGATCTAGCTGCTGCATGAGGAATTGGTGGAAATAAGGAAAGGTGGAGAGAAGCGGGGTGGTGCTGCAAAAGCAGAGACCTTCAGATGATAGGCATTTTTCGTGCACCTTTGAACACACAGCTACCTGGCTAAAGAGAAACAATGGGGAGCAAGATTAGCTCCCTGTCTCACAGGGGAAGCCCAGAGGGTCTATGTGCATTTCCCGGTGTCAGAAGCAGATTCCTACCCTCACCTGAAAAAAGCTATCCTCTCCAGGACTGGGGTGACAGAGCCCAGCAGAGCTCAAAAATGTAATGATTGGCGGCTGAACTCCTGCCAAACCGTGAGGGTTAAATTGGCGGAACTAGCTAGGTTAAGTAGAGCTTGGTTACAGCTGGACAGAAACAACCTTCAGCATATAGTGGAAATTGTTGCTTTAGACCACCCTATACGGGTGGTAGCTCCTGCTATACAATAGTGGGCTCTTCAGGCTGACCCCCCAAACATTTGATGAGTTAGCAGTGGTTGTTAAATGGTATCTGACCCAGGGAAAATTTTTATAAAACTAAGCAAGGTTTGCGACCAGTTCCTAAGCCCAAGATTTCTCCATGACTGTATATTTTAACTACGATAAGCCTGGTCATGCATGCCAGACCAGGAAGAGCCAAAGGACTGTAGTGTGGGTAAAACAGCTCGCCCTGTTGTTAATGTTTGTAGGAAATATCTCCCCAGCAGAAACCATTCTTTTTTGGGTAACAACCCAGATTGAAGGCCGGGAGGTC
The DNA here is from genome assembly GCF_028390025.1 of Pseudophryne corroboree. Taxonomy (NCBI): domain Eukaryota; kingdom Metazoa; phylum Chordata; class Amphibia; order Anura; family Myobatrachidae; genus Pseudophryne; species Pseudophryne corroboree. The sequence goes on along the minus strand of NC_086446.1, from coordinate 313,155,582 downwards.
TGAGCTTTGGTGGGTCCAGGCAGTGAACTGTCTATTGTTTCACCTAATCTAGTTCCAAATGGAGCTGATCAAGTTTTACCCTTGGTCAAGGTATTGTGTATCCATGGAGATGTGGTAGAATACCCTTGAGTACACCTGTAAATGGTGTTAAAAGGACAACCACTTAATATAGTAGCTGCAGTGGCTCCTACATTTCCCTATCCTTTGATATTAGGTCTTCATTTCAAGAGGTAATCACCTGGGATAACAGTGGAATAGACCGTTGGGTGAGGTGCCCAAGAAAACGGGAACCGTGATGAGCCAGAGTGCTGTATCCATAATACCCTCCTTGGCTGGTGAACAGCGTGAAGTGGTTTTGAGACTAACTGTCACGCACTGATGAAACGGTTACTCTACTGTACCAGGTTGCTTATTTACAAGGGAATAAAATAGAACAGTTGCTGGTCCCCAGAAAATATGTGCAGTTGGTGCTGAAGGTCCTGGAACCCTGTGGTACTTGTATTTTGCCAAATCTTGCTGTAAACTGTTGTGACCTGTAACCTGCTTATGAACTGCTGTCTGTTAAAAAAATAAACCCTGCATTTGAAACTATTAGCAGGTGTATGTGATCTTTGTCACATTAAATACTGTGAAATCCATGGTGGTGATGCTTGAGGAAGCCAGATTCTGCTTCAACCCTACATCCAAAAATAACATGGAGGACATTGTTAAGGCCTTGCTGCAGGCTCAGCAGGAAACCAAACAACTCGGCATGAAGCCACCAAGGGCTCAGTAAGAAGCCACCTAGGGCGCAACTATTGGCCTTTTAGGCGGCCCAGAGGCAACAGCAAGTGGCCATAGTAGAAAACCACAAGGCCTTAAGAGAGGTGGTAAAGCAGCTAGCATCCTGGTCTGGAGATGCTTCCACTGATGTTGCAACTAACTCTCGCTCCATACGGGCCAGTCATTTCCTGCAAAAGATGACCCAGAGTGATGATATTGAAGCTTATCTAACTTTCTGATCCCATCCTCTCTATGAAAAATGTATAAAGACTATCAGGAGAATATGTGATGAACCTAGAAGATTGATCGATCTTTGCCTCTAGCGACCTTCTGTGAATTTGCCAAGGATCTCAATATGCCATCCAGTTCCATACATTAGCTTCTGATGTTAAGTGGAATAATGAGACCCCGCTTGCTGCATTTTGGCAGGAACTTTCTGAAGAAAAAAGTTTAACATAATTTCTCATGCTTTACATCCTGTTGTGTTGGGTCACCCATGGCGCCAAAAGCATAACCTTCATACAGACTGGTAAACATTGGGGGCCAGATGAAATGCTGCCCGAGTTCGGTGGCTGTGCAGGATGCTGGTCAAACTCTGACTTTTTTTAAAGGGGCAATCACTTACAAGCAAAACCATGCCTTGTGACTGCCCCATAAAAAACGTCAGTTCAGCTGGCATCCCTCATGGCTGCCGAACTTGGGCGGCATTACATCCGGCCCCTCATGTCTTAGGGTGAAGCGTGTAAAGATACTTGTGTCCAACATGTACTACCCACTTGTACTCAGGGCCGTCTTAACAGCAGTGTGGGCCCCTGGGCACAGCAATGCACTGGGGCCCCTACCCATCCTCTATGGGAGGGGGTGCTATCAGCGGCAGCTTTGATGTCCCGCGGGCGGTAGGGGGTGTTCTATCTTCCACTCAGCATGTAGGACCTGGAGCAGTAATTTCTGCTAATTACTCCTTTACTGCACAGATGGGGTGGGAGGGAGAACACTAAACTGTAGAAGGGGGCATTGGGCTGAATGAAGGGGCTCCGGTACATGACTTCCAGGGTGGTATGGGGTGTTTAATACGTAAGGGAGGGGTCGACAGTGGAGTGGGCTTAATATTCATAATTTTCTGGTCAGACAGCAGTTTGCTTGACTGCAGATATCTCAAGTTCCTGGAAAAAAAATTCTTAGCTGTGAATGGGATAAAAAATTAGAGTGCCTCACTTGTCAGGAGGTACTGGGGACTTGGAGATCAGAGTTCAGGAGCCAGAGCAATCCACCAACAAATATATAAAACTGCATATTAGGCGTGTGGAGCTTGAGCAGGGACCAGCTGCTTGAAGGCTGATATCTCTGGTTCTTGGCAAAGTAGAGACAAGCTGCTAGTGTCCACTGAAAGTGGAGAATCTCAGCTTTTGAAATGTACTCTCAGAAAACTCTAAGTCATACAGAGCCTGAGATATCTGGCTGGGAAGAGCAATTACAGGCTTGGATGGGGACCACTGCTTTGAAGTCGTATATCTCTGGTTCCCTAGGGCCGATTTTCAAAAATCTGGTACCCCTGGAAAGAGGGGACCATCAGCTATCAGCCTAGGGCCCTTATACTCCTGGGGCCCTTGGGCAAGAGCCCATTGAGCCCATACGAAAAGACGGCCCTGCTTGTACTACTCAGACCTCCAAAAAGACTCTGTTCCCACCTGTCTATGCAGATTTTTCAGATGTATTTTGTGAGCATGCGGCCAAGACTATGCTACCTCACAGAGACTGGGATTGTCCCATTGATCTTATACCTGGCAAGACTCCTCCCAGAGGCAGGATTTATCTCTGCCAGAAACACAAGCTATATAAAAAGGAGATTTATGGTAAGACTTACCATTGTTAAATCTCTTTCTGCGAGGTACACTGGATTCCACAGGGAATAACATCGTGGTTTAGAGTTGGAACTTGATCCGAGGCACCGACAGGCTAAAGCTTTGACTGTTCCCAGGATGCACTGCACCACCTCCTCTATATCCCCGCCCCCAGGCACTGGAGCTCAGTTTTGTTAACCAGTCCAATGCAGTAGCAGGTAAAAGAGACAACAGTAGTTAATAGCCACAGACAACCACATTCACATTCTAATGCCATATAAACCCAAAGAAGCTAAGTGTGTCAGGGTGGACGACCTGTGGAATCCAGTGTACCTTGCAGAAAGAGATTTACCAATGGTAAGTCTTACCATAAATCTCCTTTTCTGCAGCAGGGTACACAGGGAATAACATCAGGGGTGTCCTAAAGCAGTTCCTCAAGGGAGGGGACGCACTGTAGCGGGCACAAGAACCCGGTGTCCAAAGGAAGCATCCTGGGAGGCGGAAGTATCAAAGGCATAGAACCTGATGAACGTGTTCACTGAGGACCATGTAGCCACCTTGCACAATTGTTCTAGGGACGTGCCACGGCGGGCCACCCAAGAAGGTCCAACTGACCGAGTAGAATGGGCCTTGATAGTAGCAGGAGCTGGATGACAAGCCTTTACATAAGCTTGTGCAATCACCATTCTAGTCCAACTGGCCAAGGTCTGCTTATTCGCAGGCAAGCCACGTTCGTGAAAACTAAAAAGGACAAAGCGAGAATCAGATCTCGTAAGAGAGGCAGTCCTCTTCACATATATACGGAGAGCCCGTACCACATCTAAAGACCATTCTTTGGAGGACAAACCAGGAGAGATAAAGGCTGGAACCACAATCTCTTGGTTAAGGTGGAAAGACGACACCATCTTAGGCAGATAACCAGGGAGAGTTCTAAGAACCGTATGGTCACGGTGAAAAATCAGAAAGGGCGACGGACAGGATAAGGCATACAAGTCTGAAACCGTTCTAGCAGAGGCCACAGCCAGCAAAAATAAGACCTTAAGTGTAAGCCATTTAAGGTCCACAGACTCAAGAGGTTCAAATGGAGACTCTTGTAGGGCATCCAGAACAACCGCCAAATCCCAAGGAGCCACAGGAGGGACGTAGGGAGGTTGAATCTGTAAAACGCCCTGAGAGAAAGTATGAACGTCGGGCAGAGTCGCAATTTTTCTCTGAAACCATACCAACAAGGCTGAAATATGAACCTTGAGGGAGGCCAGACGAAGGCCTAAGTCCAGGCCCTGTTGCAGAAAAGCAAAAAGTTTGGCAGTACTGAACTTCTACGCATCATAATTCTTAGCCGCACACCAGATGAAGTAAGAAATCCAGTCCCTATAATAAATCTGAGCCGAAGCCGGTTTACGGGCTTTCAACATAGTTTGAATGACTGCCTCAGAAAATCCCTTGGCCCTCAGAACTGAAGCTTCAAGAGCCACGCCGTCAAAGCCAGTCGGGCCAGACACAAAGGCCCTGAACAAGGAGGTCTGGGCGTTGCAGAAGTAGAAGAAGACGCTCTATCGAGAAATCCTGCAGGTCTGAGAACCAATGCCGCCTGGGCCACGCTGGAGTGATTAGAAGTAGCAATCCTCCTTCTTGCTTGAACTTTCTTAGTACCCTGGGCAGGAGTGACATTGGAGGGGGGGGGGAGACACGTATGGCAGCCGAAAGTTCCATGGAATAGCCAGGGAGTCCACGAATGCTGCTTGAGGATCCCTTGTCCTTGCTCCGAAGACCGGTACCTTGTGATTGTGTCGAGACACCATAAGGTCTACATCTGGTAGGCCCCACTTATCCACTAGGAGTTGAAAGACTTCCGGATGAAGGCTTCAGTCTCCGGCGTGTACGTCCTGACGACTGAGGAAGTCCGCTTCCCAGTTAAGGACCCCCAGAATGAACACTGCTGATATGGTTGGCAGATGGCGTTCTGCCCATAGAAGAATCTTTGACACTTCCATCATTGTCATGTGGCTTTGAGTGCCGCCTTGATGATTTATGTATGCCACCATGGTGGCGTTGTCTGACTGTACTTGAACAGGCCTGTTCTGTACCAGAGGCAGGGCCAGTTTCAGAGCCTTGAACACTGCCCGCAATTCTAGAATGTTTATCGGAAGGAGAGATTCCTCCCTGGTCCACAGACCCTGAAGAAAGTGTTGCTCCAACACCGCGCCTCAACCCCACAGACTGGCATCAGTCGTTAGGAGGACCCAGTTGGAGATCCAGAAGAGACAACCCCTGCTCAATTGTTGGTCCTGGAGCCACCAGCTCAGAGACAGACGTACTTCCGGAGTCAAGGAAATCATGTGAGATCTGATCCGGTGAGGCAGGCCGTCCTACTTGGAAAGTATTAACCGCTGCAGAGGGCGAGAATGAAATTGAGCGTACTTTACCATGTTGAAAGTCGACACCATGAGGCCTAGTAATTGCATCGCTGAGTGTATCGACACACGAGGGCGAGAGAGGAAGCATCGTATCCTATCCTGTAGTTTCAGGACCTTCTCCTGAGACAAGAACAACCATTGGTTGTGTGTGTCCGGTAACGCCCCCAGGTGTACCATGCTCTGAGCAGTTGATGAGCCACCCGTGGGCTTGCAGGAATTGGACCGTCAGCCCTGTTAGCTGCCTGCACTGCAGGCACCAACTTACAAACTGAGCTCCAGTGCCTGGAGGCAGGGATATAGAGGAGGCGGTGCAGTGCATCCTGGGAACAGTCAAAGCTTTAGCCTGTCTGTGCCTCGGATCAAGATCCAACTCTACACCCCGATGTTATTCCCTGTGGAATACCAGTGTTCCTCGCTGTAGAAACAGCATTAGAACAAAGGATTCATCTGTCCATCAACCTCTCCAACTGGTGCTGGATTATTTTTCGTAAAAAAATATGGTGGCTTGTGTCCTTGCACAGACTATAGGGAGTTGAAAGAGATTACCCCAAAAAATGACAAATTCTTCCATTAACATCTGAATTGTTTGACAGGGTGAAAGGAGCTACTATATTTTTTTAAGTTGGAACTCTTGGGTGCCGATAAGTTTACCTGAATCAGAATGGAGATGAGTGCCAAACAGCATTTAATACCCGTGATGGCCACTATGAATACCTTGTGATGCCTTCATTAATGAGATATTTCGGGACTTACTGTATGTCTATGTAGTAGTCTACCTAAGTGATGGGGGGTAATTCAGAACTGATCGTAGCTGCAAATTTGTTAGAAGTTGGGCAAAACCATGTGAACTGCAGGGGGGAGGGCAGATATAACATGTGCAGAGAGAGTTAGATTTGGGTGGGTTATTTTGTTTCTGTACAGGGTAAATACTGGCTGCTTTATTTTTACACTGCAATTTAGATTTCAGTTTGAACACACTCCACCCAAATCTAACTCTCTCTGCACATTTTATATCTGCCCCCTCCCCTGCACTGCACATGGGGGATCATTCCGAGTTGTTCGCTCATTGCCAATTTTCGCTATGCTACGATTTGTTGCAAACTGCGCATGTGCAAGGCACGCAGGGCGCATGCGCTTAGTTATTTAACTAAAAACGTAGCAGATTTGCTGTGGATTCTGCAGCGCTTTTCAGTCGCTCTGCTGAGCGGTAAATGATTGACAGGAAAGGGGCGTTTCTGGGAGGTAACTGAGCGTTTTCCGAGAGTGTGCTAAAAACCGCAGGCGTGTCAGGGAAAAACGCGGGAGTGTCTGGAGAAACAGGGGAGTGGCTGGCCGAAAGCAGGGCGTGTTTGTGACGTCAAACCAGGAACTAAACGGACTGAGCTGATCGCAATCTGTGAGTAGGTCTGGAGCTACTCAGAAACTGCAAAGAATTATTTAGTAGTAGTTCTGCTAATCTTTCGTTCGCTATTCTGCTAAGCTAAAATGCACTCCCAGAGGGCGGCAGCCTAGCGTGTGCAATGCTGCTAAAAGCAGCTAGCGAGCGAACTCGGAATGACCCCCATGGTTTTGCCCAACTGCTAACAAATTTGCTGCTGCGATCAACTCTGAATTACCCCCAATATCCTTAAGTTTCCGCAGATCTGCAACAACAATGGCCCTCATTCCGAGTTGATCGCTTGCTAGCTACTTTTAGCAGCCATGCAAATGCACAGTCACTGCCCACAGGGGAGTGTATTTTAGCATAGCAGGAGTGCAAACACATTTTGTGCAAAACAAGACCAGCCCTGTAGTTACTTATTCTGTGCGATGATTGCTGCGACGAATGACATGGTAATGACGTTAGATACCCGCCCAGCAAATGCCAGGCCACGCCTGCGTTTTTCCAAACACTCCCAGAAAATGGTCAGTTGCCACCCAGAAACTCCCACTTCTTGTCAATCTCCTTGCATCCGCCAGTGCGACTGAAAGCGTCGCTAGAACCTGTGCACAACCACGATGCTCTTTGTACCGGTATGCCACGCGTGCGCACTGCGGTGCATACGCATGCGCAGTTTTGGTGTTTTTTTTTAAATGATCGCTACGCAACGAACAACGGCAGCTAGCGATCAACTCGGAATGAGGGCTATTGTGTACGTGTTGAAGAGGTGCTCCAGAGACTCAGAAAAAAATAGACTTTATTGCAAACTAAAAATGTTAAGGTCAAAATTGTTCCTTTCGTGGGCTACATCATTTCAGGTTCAGGATTGCAGATGGATCCTTTCAAGGTCCAAGCGATCCTTAATTGGCTACAACCTACAACACCAAATGGGGTCTAGTGGTTTTTGGGATTTGCCAATTATTATAATCATAACCGTAAAAATCATACAATGTGATTTCCTGGTTTGTTTTTTTTCAGATTCTGTCTCTCACAGTTAAAGTGTACCTATGATGGAAATTACAGACCTCTCTCATCTTTTTTAGTGGGTCAACTTGCATAATCGGTGGCTGTCCAAATACTTTTTTGCCCCACTGTATCTCAAAACCACACAAATTGTAGAGCCTTACTGGTCTCTGTTTTTCTCTAGGTTTCAGTGCAAGATCACCTTTCCGTCACGGTACCAGCAACAAATCAGCTGCTCTGTCCCACTCTAAGGAAGTAGAATATCCTACCTTTTCAGAAGATTGTGCAATTATTAATAAAATTTCTATTGCAATCACTTCTGTGCTGGAGTACAGAAAGTGCAAGCATTGCTCCAATGTACTTACTGGTGGCCTACGTTACTCAGTGACTTGAAAATATCCACGTGCCCTGCTTTTGCACAACACAAAACTTTATGACAAGCTCCTGCAGGTCTTTTGATGCCGTTAGCAGTTCCTCAAACTCCTTGGACAAACTTAGTAATGGATTTTATCACTGAATTGCCCGCTTCCTTCTAATCATCACAACACTATTTTGGTAGTTGTGGATCCTTTCACAATGACCCATTTCATTTAATTAAAAGTGTTACCTTCAGCCAGTTCTTGTTCAAATAATAGGATTTTAATACCTACCAGTAAATCCTTTTCTCTTAGTCCGTAGAGGATGCTGGGGTCACTTCAAGAACCAATGGGGTATAGAAGGGATCTGCAGGAGACATGGGCACTTTAAGACTTTCAAATGGTGTGACCTGGCTCCTCCCTCTATGCCCCTCCTCCAGACTCCAGTTTAAGGAACTGTGCCCAGGGAGACAGACATTTCGAGGATTTATTGTTAAACCACGGTGAGCATTTTACCAGCTCACACCTCAAGCATGCCGCAGAACGTGGCATTCAACAGAACACAAGCCAACGGCATGAAGAATTTTCAGCAATATGCTGACAAAAATCGTAACACAACCTGTGTGTAACCACAACCAATAACTGCAGACACAGTATGCACTGGGACGGGCGCCCAGCATCCTCTACGGACTAAGAGAAAAGGATTTACTGGTAGGTATTAAAATCCTATTTTCTCATACGTCCTAGAGGATGCTGGGGTCACTTCAAGAACCATGGGGTTATACCAAAGCTCTAGAACGGGCGGGAGAGTGCGGATGACTCTGCAGCACCGATTGACCAAACATGAGGTCCTCAGCGGCCAGGGTATCAAACTTGTAAAACATTTCAAAAGTGTTTGAACCCGACCAAACAGCTGCTCGGCAAAGTTGCAATGCGGAGAACCCCCGGACAGCTGCCCAGGACGAGCCCACCCTTCTAGTAGAATGGGCCTTCACCGATTTCGGTAACGGCAATCCAGCCGTGGAATGAGCATGCTGAATCGCACTACAGATCCAGCGCGCAATAGTCTGCTTGGAAGCAGGACACCCAATGTTGTTGGGAACAGACAGAACAAACAGAGCCTCTGTTTTCCTAATCTGAGCCGTCCAGGCGACATAATTCTCAAAGCTCTAACCATAGCCAGAGACTTTGACTCAGCAACAGCGTCAGTAGCCACAGGCCCCACCATAGGTCGGTTCCTGCAGAAAAAAGGACAACACCTTCGACAGAAACGCTGACGTGTCCTCAATTCAGCTCAATCTTCATGGAAGATCAAATAAGGGCTCTTGTGAGATAAGGCCCCTAACTCAGACACCCGCCTTGCAGATGCCAAGGCCAACAGGATGACCGCTTTTCAAGTGAGAAACAGCAACTTCACCTTCTGTAAAGGTTCAACCACGTGATTGAAGGAACTGCAACACCACATTAAGTACCCAAGGTGCCACTGGAGGCACAAATGGAAGGTAGACGCGCAACACGCCTTTCACGAAAGACTGAACTTCCGGAAGGGAAGCCAATAGTTTTCGAAAGAAAATTGCCAGTGCTGGAAACTGGACCTTAATGGAGTCCAATTTTATGCTGCATTCTCTCCAGCCCATAGGAAATGGAGAAAACACCCTAACTGAAACTCCTCCATTGAAGCTTTCTTGGATTCACACCACGACACCTATTTTCACCAGAGACGGTGGTAACGTTTAGACGTTACTCCTTTCCTGGCCTGAATAAGAGTGGGGATGACTCCCTTGGGAATACCCTTTCGGGTTAGAAACCGTCTCTCAACAGCCATGCTGTCAAACGTAGCCGCGGTAAGTCTACGTACATGCACGGCACCTACTGTAGTAGGTCCTCGCGAAGAGGAAGGGGCCCAGCAGGATCCTTCTTTTTTTTTTTTTTTTTAACTCCTAAAGATCTGGGCACCCAGCTCTCCTCGGCCAGTCTGGGCAAGGAAATTTTTCCCTAAAGCTTGTTCTTCTTATGATCCCGAGAACTTTTGGGAACAGTGGAAGTGTAGGGAATACATACACTGACCGGAATAGCCACTGGGTCACCAGTGCATCTATTACTATTGTCTGAGGTTCTTTTGACCAGGAACAACATTTCTGAAGCTTCTCGTTGAGACGAGATGTCATCCTGTCTATTTTAGAAACTGCGCAAAGACTTGTCACCTATGCGAAGCCTTCTTGGTGGAAGTTCCACTCTCCCGGTTGGAGATCGTGTCTGCTGAGGAAGTCTGTTTCCCAGTTGTCCACTCCTGGAATGAAAATTACCGACAGAGCCCTTACACGTTTTCCTGCCCAGAGGAGGAACTTCGTCACCTCTGCCATTTCCGCTCTGCTTTTCATTCCGCCTTGCTGTTACATTATCCAACTGGATCTGCATGGGATGATCTTGCAGAAGATGTACCGCTTGTTGAAGACCTTTGTAACTGGCTCTCAATTCCAGCATGTTCATGTGAAGGCAGGCTTCCTGACTTTATCCTTTTCCGTGGAAGCTTTTCCTTGAGTGACAGTTCCTCAGCCTCAGAGACTTGTATCCGTGGTTACCAGGACCCAGTCCTGAACTCCGAACCTGCATCCTTCTAATAGGTGCGAGCTGTATAGCCACCACAGGAGTGAAATCCTGGCTTCCGACAACAGGACTATCTCTTCCGGTACATGGGGGTAATTCCAAGTTGATCGCAGCAGGAAATTTTTTAGCAGTTGGGCAAAACCATGTGCAGTGCAGGTCGGGGAAGATATAACATGTGCAGAGAGAGTTAGATTTGTGTGTGGTGAGTTCAATCTGCAATCTAAATTGCAGTGTAAAAATAAAGCAGCCAGTATTTACCCTGCACAGAAACAAAATAACCCACCCAAATCTAACTCTCTCTACACATGTTATATCTGCCACACCTGCAGTGCACATGGTTTTGCCCAACTGCTAAAAAATTTCCTGCTGCGATCAACTTGGAATTACCCCCCATGTGTAGGTGGGATCCACTTTACCAACAGGTCCCACAGGAATACCCTGGCATGGAACTTGCCAAACTGTATGGCCTCGTAGGCCGTCACCATCTTTACACCGATGGACCGACACTCTTAATGGTTTTAAACCTAGTATTACCATTTTCTTGATTTCCAGAGCCTTTTCCACCGGAAGAAAAACTCTCTGAACTACCCTGTCCAGAATCATTCCGAAAAACAAATAATCTTACCTGGAAAAATAAGATTTTACTTACCGATAAATCTATTTCTCGTAGTCCGTAGTGGATGCTGGGACTCCGTCAGGACCATGGGGAATAGCGGCTCCGCAGGAGACAGGGCACAAAATTTAAAAGTTTGACCACTAGGTGGTGTGTACTGGCTCCTCCCCCTATGACCCTCCTCCAAGCCTCAGTTAGGATACTGTGCCCGGACGAGCGTACACAATAAGGAAGGATTTTGAATCCCGGGTAAGACTCATACCAGCCACACCAATCACACCGTACAACTTGTGATCTGAACCCAGTTAACAGTATGACAAACGTAGGAGCCTCTGAACAGACGGCTCACAACAATAACAACCCGATTTTTTTGTAACAATAACTATGTACAAGTATTGCAGACAATCCGCACTTGGGATGGGCATCCACTACGGACTACGAGAAATAGATTTATCGGTAAGTAAAATCTTATTTTCGCTGACGTCCTAGTGGATGCTGGGACTCCGTCAGGACCATGGGGATTATACCAAAGCTCCCAAACGGGCGGGAGAGTGCGGATGACTCTGCAGCACCGAATGAGAGAACTCCAGGTCCTCCTTAGCCAGGGTATCAAATTTGTAGAATTTTACAAACGTGTTCTCCCCTGACCACGTAGCTGCTCGGCAGAGTTGTAATGCCGAGACCCCTCGGGCAGCCGCCCAAGATGAGCCCACCTTCCTTGTGGAATGGGCCTTGACAGATTTAGGCTGTGGCAGGCCTGCCACAGAATGTGCAAGTTGAATTGTGCTACAAATCCAACGAGCAATCGTCTGCTTAGAAGCAGGAGCACCCAGCTTGTTGGGTGCATACAGTATAAACAGCGAGTCAGATTTTCTGACTCCAGCCGTCCTTGAAATATATATTTTCAATGCTCTGACAACGTCCAGCAACTTGGAATCCTCCAAATCGCTAGTAGCCGCAGGCACCACAATAGGCTGGTTCAGGTGAAACGCTGAAACCACCTTAGGCAGAAAGTGAGGACGCGTCCGCAGTTCTGCCCTGCCTGAATGGAAAATCAGATATGGGCTTTTATACGATAAAGCCGCCAATTCTGACACTCTCCTGGCTGAAGCCAGGGCTCCTTTTACAAAAGTCTGGACTTCAGGAACTAAAGCCAATTCTTTCTGGAAGAAAATCGACAGGGCCGAAATCTGAACCTTAATGGACCCTAATTTGAGGCCCATAGACAATCCTGTTTGCAGGAAATGTAGGAATCGACCCAGTTGAAATTCCTCCGTCGGGGCCTTCCTGGCCTCACACCACGCAACATATTTTCTCCAAATGCGGTGATAATGTTGTGCAGTCACCTCATTCCTGGCTTTTACCAGGGTAGGGATGACCTCTTCCGGAATGCCTTTTTCCCTTAGGATTCGGCGTTCAACCGCCATGCCGTCAAACGCAGCCGCGGTAAGTCTTGGAATAGACACGGTCCCTGCTGAAGCAGGTCCCGTCTTAGAGGTAGAGGCCACGGATCTTCCGTGAGCATCTCCTGAAGTTCCGGGTACCAAGTTCTTCTTGGCCAATCCGGAGCCACGAGTATCGTTCTTACTCCCCTTTGCCGTATAATTCTCAGTACTTTTGGTATGAGAGGCAGAGGAGGAAACACATACACTGACTGGTACACCCATGGTGTTACCAGAGCGTCTACAGCTATTGCCTGAGGGTCTCTTGACCTGGCGCAATACCTGTCCAGTTTTTTGTTGATGCGGGACGCCATCATGTCCACCATTGGTCTTTCCCAATGGACCACAATCATGTGGAAGACTTCTGGATGAAGTCCCCACTCTCCCGGGTGCAGATCGTGTCTGCTGAGGAAGTCTGCTTCCCAGTTGTCCACTCCCGGGATGAACACAGCTGACAGTGCTAACACATGATTTTCTGCCCAGCGGAGAATCCTTGCAGCTTCTGCCATTGCCCTCCTGCTTCTTGTGCCGCCCTGTCTGTTTACGTGGGCGACTGCCGTGATGTTGTCCGACTGAATCAACACCGGCTGACCCTGAAGCAGAGGTTTTGCCAGGCTTAGAGCATTGTAGATTGCTCTTAGCTCCAGTATATTTATGTGAAGAGACGTCTCCAGGCTTGACCACACGCCCTGGAAGTTTCTTCCCTGTGTGACCGCTCCCCAGCCTCTCAGGCTGGCATCCGTGGTCACTAGGACCCAGTTCTGTATGCCGAATCTGCGGCCCTCTAACAGATGAGCACTCTGCAACCACCATAGCAGAGACACTCTTGTCCTTGTGGACAATTTTATCCGCTGATGCATCTGCAGATGCGATCTGGACCATTTGTCCAGCAGATCCCACTGAAAAGTTCGTGCATGGAATCTGCCGAATGGAATCGCTTCGTAAGAAGCTACCATTTTTCCCAGGACTCTTGTGCTTTGATGCACAGATACTTTTCCTGGTTTTAGGAGGTTCCTTTTTCTGAACAGTGTCCAGAATCATCCCTAGGAACAACAGACGTGTCGTCGGGATCAGTTGGGATTTTGGAAAATTCAGAATCCACCCGTGTTGTTGGAGCACTACTTGGGTTAGTGCTACTCCGACCTCCAGCTGTTCTCTGGATCTTGCCCTTATCAGGAGATCGTCCAAGTAAGGGATAATTAAGACGCCTTCTCTTCGAAGAAGGATCATCATTTCGGCCATTACCTTGGTAAAGACCCGGGGTGCCGTGGACAATCCAAACGGCAGCGTCTGAAACTGATAATGACAGTTTTGGACCACGAACCTGAGGTACCCTTGGTGTGAAGGACAAATTGGAACATGAAGGTAAGCATCCTTGATGTCCAAGGACACCATAAAATCCCCTTCTTCCAGATTCGCTATCACTGCTCTGAGTGACTCCATCTTGAACTTGAATTTTTGTATGTACAGGTTCAGAGATTTTAGATTTAGAATCGGTCTTACCGAGCCGTCCGGCTTCGGTACCACAAATAGCGTGGAGTAATACCCCTGTCCCTGTTGTAGGAGGGGTACCTTGACTATCACCTGCTGAGAATACAGCTTGTGAATGGCCTCCAATACCGTCGCCCTGTCGGAGGGAGACGTTGGCAAAGCAGACTTTAGGAAACGGCGAGGAGGGGACTTCTCGAATTCCAACCTGTAACCCTGAGATACTACCTGCAGGATCCAGGGGTCCACCTGCGAGTGAGCCCACTGTGCGCTGAAATGTTTGAGGCGACCCCCCACCGCCCCTGAGTCTGCTTGTAAGGTCCCAGCGTCATGCTGACGCCTTTGTAGAAGCCGGGGAGGGCTTCTGCTCCTGGGAAGGAGCTGCTTGTTGCAGTCTCTTACCCTTTCCTTTGCCTCGGGGCAAATAGGAATGTCCTTTTGCTCGTTTGTTCTTATAGGAACGAAAGGACTGCGGCTGAAAAGCCTGCGGCTTTTTCTGCTGGGAGGTGACCTGGGGTAAAAAGGTGGATTTTCCGGCCGTTGCCGTGGCCACCAGATCCGATAGACCGACCCCAAATAATTCCTCCCCCTTATACGGCAATACTTCCATATGTCGTTTGGAATCCGCATCACCTGACCACTGGCGCGTCCATAAACTTCTTCTGGCAGATATGGACATCGCACTTACTCTTGATGCCAGAGTGCAAATATCTCTCTGTGCATCTCGCATATAAAGAAATGCATCCTTTAACTGCTCTATAGTCAGTAAAATACTGTCCCTATCCAGGGTATCAATATTTTCAGACAGTGACTCCGACCAAGCCACGCCAGCACTGCACATCCAGGCTGAGGCGATTGCTGGTCTCAGTATAACACCCGTATGTGTGTATATACTTTTTAATGTATTCTCCAGCCTCCTATCAGCTGGATCCTTGAGGGCGGCCGTATCAGGAGACGGTAACGCCACTTGCTTTGATAAGCGTGTGAGCGCCTTATCCACCCTAGGAGGTGTTTCCCAGCGCGCCCTAACCTCTGGCGGGAAAGGGTATAATGCCAATAACTTCTTTGAAATTAGCAGTTTTCTATCTGGGGTAACCCACGCTTCATCACACACTTCATTCAGTTCCTCTGATTCAGGAAAAACTATCGGTAGTTTTTTCACACCCCACATAATACCCCTTTTTGTGGTACTTGCAGTATCAGAGATATGCAAAGCCTCCTTCATTGCCGTGATCATATAACGTGTGGCCCTACTGGAAAATACGTTTGTTTCTTCACCGTCGACACTGGATTCAGTGTCAGTGTCTGGGTCTGTGTCGACCGACTGAGGTAAAGGGCGTTTTACAGCCCCTGACGGTGTCTGAGACGCCTGGACAGGTACTAACTGGTTTGCCGGCTGTCTCATGTCGTCAACCGACTTTTGTAGCGTGCTGACACTATCCCGTAATTCCATAAACAAAGCCATCCATTCTAGTGTCGACTCCCTAGGGGGTGACATCACCATTACAGGCAATTGCTCCGCCTCCACGCCAACATCGTCCTCATACATGTCGACACACACGTACCGACACACAGCAGACACACAGGGAATGCTCTGATAGAAGACAGGACCCCACTAGCCCTTTGGGGAGACAGAGGGAGAGTTTGCCAGCACACACCCAAGCGCTATAAATATATATAGGGACAACCTTAATAAGTGTGTTCCCTTTATAGCAGCTCAAATATTATAAATATCGCCAATAAGTGCCCCCCCTCTCTGTTTTTACCCTGTTTCTGTAGTGCAGTGCAGGGGAGAGTCCTGGGAGCCTTCCTCGCAGCGGAGCTGGGCAGGAAAATGGCGCTGTGTGCTGAGGAGAATAGGCCCCGCCCCCTTTTCGGCGGGCTTCTTCTCCCGGTTTTTTTGGAACCTGGCAGGGGTTAAATACATCCATATAGCCCCAGGGGCTATATGTGATATATTTTGGCCAGAATAGGTATATTACATTGCTGCCCAGGGCGCCCCCCCCAGCGCCCTGCACCCTCAGTGACCGCTGGTGTGAAGTGTGCGGAGAGCAATGGCGCACAGCTGCAGTGCTGTGCGCTACCTCATGAAGACTGAGACGTCTTCTGCCGCCGGTTTCTGGACCTCTTCTCTATTCGGCATCTGCAAGGGGGTCGGCGGCGCGGCTCCGGTGACCCATCCAGGCTGTACCTGTGATCGTCCCTCTGGAGCTAGTGTCCAGTAGCCTAAGAAGCAAATCCATCCTGCACGCAGGTGAGTTCACTTCTTCTCCCCTAAGTCCCTCGTTGCAGTGAGCCTGTTGCCAGCAGGACTCACTGAAAATAAAAAACCTAACAAACTTTTTCTAAGCAGCTCTTTAGGAGAGCCACCTAGATTGCACCCTGCTCGGACGGGCACAAAAACCTAACTGAGGCTTGGAGGAGGGTCATACGGGGAGGAGCCAGTACACACCACCTAGTGGTCAAACTTTTAAATTTTGTGCCCTGTCTCCTGCGGAGCCGCTATTCCCCATGGTCCTGACGGAGTCCCAGCATCCACTAGGACGTCAGAGAAATTTATGATCCAACCGTGTTGTTGGAGTATGGACAGGGAAAGCGCGATGTTTTTGTACCAAGCACTCACTGGATCTCGCCTTTATCAGGAGATCTTCTAGATAAGGAATTAAATTGACTCCTTCTTGACGCAGGAGGACCATCATTTCCACCTATCACTGTGGTGAAAACCCTCGGCGCCGCGGAGAAAACGAAAGGTAACGTCAGGAATTGTAATGGCAATTCTGAACCGCGAATCTCAGATAAGCCTGGTAAGGAGGATAAATTGGAACATGCAGGTAAGCATCCTTTACGTCAACTGACTCCCTGTAATCCCCCTCCTCCAGACTGGAAACACTGCCCCCAGTGACTCAAACTGGAACTTGAACCGCGAGGGATCCCCAGCGTCCTGTTGTGGATTTGGCAGAAGCAGGGGTAGACTTCTGTTCTAGGTAACCTGAAGCCGTTGTAGACATCTTCTCGCTGTACTTACTGGGCCGAAAAAAAAAGACTGCATGTGAGGGTGATCTTTTTTGCCCGTGCAGGTGCAGAGGGTAAAAATATCGACTTACCTGCGGTAGCCGCCGAGACCAACGTCTCCAGATCTTCACCAAATAAGGTCTCACCTTTGTATAGGAGATCCTCCATCGTCTCATCTTTATCAATCGTGTCAATTTCTGATGACACGCTTTTTTACAATTCTTTATTTTAATACTGCGAGACACCCACGCGCAAGCAATAGTGGACCTGAGCTGTGCACTCTTTTCAGCATAAATGGATTTTAATATAGTTTTCACCTTTCGGATCTCCGGCTCTTTTAGTGAAGCCGTGTCAGGTGCAGGAAGAATTACCTTCTTTTTTCACCCTAGGCAGTGCACTATCTAACACAGGAGGTGACTGCTGGGAAAGAAAATATTAAGCTCGTGGGAGGGAGTCTTATTTGATCTATTTCCCTGGAATCCCTATCGGCGACACAGGACTCAGAGTCCGTGTCGGTAGCTGTAGTCATAACATTTGTAAATGGACCTTATGTGACCCAGAGAAGGTCGCCTGCAGATGGAAGAACAAAATGCTGACAAAACACATCTTCTACATAACCAGCATGCAGCATTAGATATAGCCTTATCTAATCTTTGATATGATGCATACTACCATGTATTTCTTCACCCATGCAGGCTCTTGGTGTATCGGTAGCATCACCACCTTACCACTCTGTGTCCCTAAAATGGCTTCCTCCAAGGAGGAACTCCCTGCCTCAGACATGTCCCACACGTGTACCACACACACTCCCAGACACACTGGGATTTATAGCATACCTCCCAACTTTGGAAATACTTAAAGAGGGACACGCGCGCCAGGGCCGTAACTACGTGTGTGCCAGGCACACAGCGCAGTCGCCCTGAGGGCGCAACTACCCGCATCCCCATTCAAGAGTGCGGCATTGTAATGAGTCAGACTGACTCACTACAAGCCGCCCGTGATGTGTGCTGTGGCTGCTGCCGCCGGAGTGAGGGGATGAGGAGGGGGGAAGTGAACTCTGGAGCCCCATCAACGCCCCTCACAATTGCCTGCTGCTGAAGTCCCCGAGACAACAAGGCGGAGACTCCGCCCAGCAACACCTGTTGGTGACGCCCCCACGCCGGCCCAGCTTGAGAGGAGCACCTGACCTAAACTTATGTGCTGCAGTGCTGGGCATTGCAGGTGCTTGCCTGCATTACCGGATCTCCTCTCCCAGGCAGCCAGGTCAGCCGGAGGTGCCTGCTCTATGGGTTGGAAATGGTTTCAAAAGGGGGCGTGGTCACGGAGATACGCGATTAGGCCACGCCCCCGACTTGGCCTGGGGCCTGGGCAGATTGTGTGCAGCCCTACCTGCTCGATGTCCTCTCACCTTTTGACAATTCCTGCTGCCATTCACCCTGGAGGTAAAGTGTGCGGTGACTGGAGGGGACAGACAGTATGTGTGTATATAGGGACTGTGGGGGGTGGGGGGGATGAGACAGGCTGTGTGTGTGTGTGTGTGTGTGTGTGTGTGTGTGTGTGTGGTTGTATATAGGGGCTAGTGGGGGCAGGCTGTGTGTGTATAAGGACTGGAGGGGGTACGGTGTGTGTGTGTGTGTGTGTGTGTGTGTGTGTGTGGTGTTGACATGACAGCCTATGTGTGTAAAAAGGGGGACGCTGTCGGCCGTAATGTGTAAAAAGGGGGACGCTGTCTGCCGTAATGTGTAAAAAGGGGGACTGGCTGCCGTAATGTGTAAAAAAAGGGACGCTGTCTGCCGTAATGTGTAAAACGTGGGACGCTGCCTGCCGTAATGTGTAAAAAGGGGGACGCTGTCTGCCGTAATGTGTAAAAAGGGGACTCTGGCTGTTGTGATGTGTAAAAAGGGGACGCTGTCTGCCGTAATGTGTAAAAAGGGGACGCTGTTTGCCATAATGTGTAAAAAGAGGGATGCTGTCTGCCGTAATGTGTAAAAAGTGGGACGCTGTCTGCCGTAATGTGTAAAAAGGGGATGCGGTCTGCCGTAATGTATTATGCCGTAATATATAATGTATTATTATGTATTGGTATTATTTTGTGGCCACGCCCCTTCCCTATGAAGCCGCGCCCCTATGAATTTTTTGCACGCCTACGACGCGCACTGCCCCTATCTTGCATGGGGGGGCGCCAATGTCGTTTCTTGCACACAGCGCTAAAATGCCTAGTTACGGCACTGACGCGCGCCACTCGCTCCCGAAAGGAGCGTGGCTTAATGAAAAGGGGCATGGCTTCGCGGAGGACCCACGATCGTGGTCCACGCCCCCGTTTTCGTCACTGAGGGAGCATGCCCAGCGTTCTGTGAGCCGCTGGCATGCCCCCTCTCCCTCTGACTCCAGTGAATAGATGCTGTGCGTATGCGCACAGCGTCTATTCACCGCTGCTCTGCTAAGCAGGGCAGCGATGACAGGAGTCTCCCGACTGCCCCCCCCCCCCCCCCCCCCCACCGCAGGACACTGCGGCCCGCAGGTGGGACAGCGGGACAGTCCCAAAAAAAGAGACTGTCCCGTGAAAATCGGGACAGTTGGCAGGTATGCTTATAGGGATCAGACCTCTGTCAGATGGATACCGTAAGGAAAAGCCAGCTCACACCCCAGCGCCAAGCACACCCATCTTTAAAACATTACATTGAAAGCAGACCTGCTGCGCTTTTATACATAATACAAACATCATATACATCGCCCCCCCCTCTTGCACCCTGATATACGTCACTAGTGAAGGGAGGACCAGCGTTTCTCTTGTGAGGAGAAAATGGCGCTGATTAGTGTGCTGGCTTAGTGAGGAAGAAGCCCCGCCCCCTTAATGGTGCACTTCACCCCCCCCCCCCGCTCCCTGCACCCTGTAGTGCCTTGTGTAGTGGGAGCATGACGCGCAGCGTGCATTTGCTGTGCGGTGCCTCAGGAAGCCGTCACTGAAGTCTTCTGATCTTCTTCTACTCTCCTGTCCGCTGACTTCTGGCTCTGCAAGGGGGTTGACGGCGGGCTCTGGGAACGAGCATCTAGGCGTACCTAACGATCAGACCCCCAGGAGCTAATGGTGTCCTGGTGCCAAAGAAGCAGAGCCTTTAAACTCACAGAAGTAGGTCTGACTTCTCTCCCCTAAGTCTCACGAAGCAGGGAGACTGTTGCCAGCAGTTCTCCCTGAAAATAAAAAACCTAACATAAGTCTTTTTCAGAGAAACTCAGTAGAGCTCCTCAGAGTGCATCCAGTCTCACTGGGCACAGATTCTAAACTGGATTCTGGAGGAGGGGCATAGAAGGAGGAGCCAGGTCACACCATTTGAAAGTCTTAAAGTGTCCATGTCTCCTGCGGATTCCGTCTATACCCCATGGTTCTTGAAGTGACCCCAGCATCCTCTAGGACGTATGAGAAATTTATTAAAGAGATTTTATGGTTACATGACTGTCTTGATTCAATTATTTCTGACCGTCGAGTCCAATTTCTAATTGTGCTGCTATGCAAGTTAAATTAAACTTTTCATTGGGATATCACCTTTAAACAAATGGTCAAACTGAAAGAGTCAATAATGACCAAAAGTATTCTCCTCCCAAGATGATTTGTTGCCTTGGGCAGAATTTTTTCTTAACAATAACGATCATACATCTTCCAATACTTCACCATTCCATATGGTATATGGCCAGTGGCGTAACTAGAAATTTTTCTCCCCCAAGCCATAAAATTCTTCGGCGCCCCCCCCCCCTTATCCCCCATAATTGGCACTAGTAAAGGTACAAACATGTGTGCGCGCGCCGCAAAAAGGGGTTGTGCGTCATTGAAATCGGCATGGCTTCGCATAAAGGGGCGTGGCATTGCAGGGAAAAACTACCTTATACCCCAGTTTTGCAACCTGCACGCCCAGACGTTAGCCACCACAGGAAAGAAAAATAATCCTGATTCATGCCCCTTACATTGGCCCTCATTCCGAGTTGTTCGCTCGCAAGCTGTTTTTAGCAGATTTACTCACGCTAAGCCGCCGCCTACTGGGAGTGAATCTTAGCAACTTAAAATTGCGAACGACGTATTCGCAATATTGCAATTACACCTCTCTTAGCAGTTTCTGAGTAGCTCCAGACTTACTCGGCATCTGCGATCAGTTCAGTGCTTGTCGTTCCTGGTTTGACGTCATAAACACACCCAGCGTTCGCCCAGACACTCCTCCGTTTCTCCAGCCACTCCCGCGTTTTTCCCAGAAACGGCAGCGTTTTTCCGCACACACCCATAAAACGGCCAGTTTCCGCCCAGAAACACCCACTTCCTGTCAATCACATTACGATCGCCTGAACGATGAAAAAGCCGTGAGTAAAATTCCAAACTTCATAGCAAATTTACTTGGCACAATCGCAGTGCGAACATTGCGCATGCGCACTAAGCGGAAAAACGCTGCGATGCGAAGAAATTTACCGAGCGAACAACTCGGAATGACCCCCATTATTTGTCATTTTTCCTCCTTATAGTAATGCCCAGTATACATTATATAACAAATGTTTTACAGTGTATATGCGCAACAAACTAAGTGGGCAGCTGGAAGTGTACAAAATGGATGTGAATCCCACACACCAACAAGACAGATACGTAGGAACAGAAATAGTGCACACTAAAAAAGCGCTCACCAATGACCATATTAGCCCATGTGTACCATGACAAACAAATTATAGGTACAAATACATTCACCCTTAATAGGATGATGGTCCTCAAAGGTGGACCACGGTTTTTCGGAACAGTCCTTTCCTTCACATATAGGACCCAGGTCCGGCTAATTAATCCTTTGATTAACCTTAAACAATAAGTACCTCTATTCCCAGTTTATTGAGAATAATACGAGGTAAGTATGCAGGATCAATCTCCAGGCAGATGGTTGATTCTGTAGGTACCAGGGTCAAAGTCCAGAATAAAAACACGGGTCATACATTATGCCACATACTGCAATGGCCCTTAGACATTATGCCACACACAATAATGCACATGACACAATATGCACACACTGTAATGCCCCCGACACACTATGCCACACACCGTAATGCCTGTGACACATTATGACAGGAATCACAATGCCCGTTATACATTATGCTACACACTGCAATGCCTCTGATACATTATAGCACATACAATGTCTGTGACACATTATGACACACACCGCAATGTCCGTGATACATTATGCCACACACTGCAATGCCCGATACATTATAGCACATACAATGCCTGTGACAGATTATGACACACACTGCAATGACCCTGAGACATTATACCACATACCACAATGCCCGTGATATAGTACACCACACACCGTAATGCCTGACACATTATGACACACACCGCAATGTCCATGATACATTATGCCACAGACTGCAATGACCCTGAGACATTATACCACATATCACAATGCCCGTGATATAGTATACCATACACCGTAATGCCTGTGACACATACCGCAATGCCCGTTATACTCTATGCCACACACCGCAATGCCCGTTATACATTATGCCACTTCAATGCCCCTGAGACATTATACCACATACCACAATGCCCGTGATATAGTATGCCACACACCGTAATGCCTGTGACACATTATGACACACACCGCAATGTCCGTGATACATTATGCCACACACCGTAATGCCCATTACACATTAAGTCCTACAGTAAGGCTTCTAATTAATTTTAAATTACCTGCTCGTTGCCAGGGGTTTCATGCTCTTGGTTCCATGCATGGTGCCAGGGGTTTTCATGCTCAGGGTGTCATGCTCGTTGCCAGGGGTTTCATGCACTGGGTGTCATGCTCGTTGCCAGGGGTTTCATGCACTGGGTGTCATGCTCGTTGCTAGGGGGTAGTGCTTGTTGCTAGGGCTGTGCTCCCAGTGCCACATATGCCCCCAGTGCCAGATATTCCCCCACAGTGCCAGGTACTCACATGCCCCCAGTGCCAAATCTAGCCCCCCCCCCCCATGTGCCAGGTACACATATACCCCCCCAGTGCCACATATGCCCCCAGTGCCAGATATTCCCCCACAGTGCCAGGTACTCACATGCCCCCAGTGCCAAATATAGCCCCCCCCATGTGCCAGGTACACATATACCCCCTCCAGTGCCACATATGCCCCCTCAGTGCCACATATGCTCCCCCTCCCCCAAATATGCTCCCCCAGTACCAGTTAAATCCCCCCCCCCCAGCGCTCCCCACGCGCTCCCCCGCTGTTTTGTGTTGGAGGGACACAGAGGGCACAGCGCGCGCCTCTCCTGTGTCCCTCCTGGGTCTCCGGCGGGTCTGTTAAAGGAAGTGCCGGTTCGTGAGCCAATCAGAGCTCACGAACGGCACTTCATTTATTAGACCCGCCGGAGACCCAGGAGGGACACAGGAGAGGCGCGCGCTGTGCCCTCCGTGTCCCTCCATCACAGCAGCAGAGGGTTAGTGAGAGGAGACAGCAGATTGACATGCGGACGAGCGTCCGCATTTCAATCTGCGCTAAATCGGTGGCAGCGCCTCCGAGCCACCGCGAGGGCTGCGGGGGCAGTAGTAACGCCACTGTATATGGCCATCATCCTCAACTTCATGGATTCAGCATACATCAGCGCTAACCATTCTACAGATAGAATTACCACCGACTCCTGTTGTAATCAGAGCTTCTATCATCACCAGTGTGCTGTCTGCCTTCTGCAATAATAGCTGTGCTTGTTACAGTTTCCTTCGAAGCCCCCTGCATGCAGTCACCTCACTACATATCACCTGTATTCTGAGCTACTACTGACTGTACAACTTATTCCAGCTGCTACCGCAGATACACATGTATATAGATTTAAAATGCAATTTTAGATGCAGTGAGCTGCATTATCTTACATAGTATGTTTCTAAAATGTACTGATTGACTGACTTAAAAAGGTCACATTTATTTTGTATAGGTTAGTGTGATTGCTAATGTTTTCTTTTCGGTAGTTTTTAAAAGCAGCCTTTCTTTCTATTAATTGCCATCAACTGGCCAGAGAAAATATATATAGACAGAGATGTAGTGGCTCAGATGCAAGGAACTCGGCTAAACAAAAGCATTGCTCCATTTTATAGATGTGAGCACATTTTAAAGGCAGTGTTTTGTTGAACAGTGACTATAACGACAAGCACATTATTTTTCTAAATGTTCAGCCACATAGCAACAAGCGCTGAACAATACCTGTATTCTCTGCTGGATGTAAGTCTATCTATTAAAGATAACTCTACACAGAATGCAAGGACACATTTATCATTATTTGCCTCATACAACCTAAAAAACAGTGGCGTGCGGTGGGGTCAGTGGCTGGTGAGGCACTACAGCCATAATGTCCGACGGATCCTGCCGATGACCCCTACCGCCGCCGAGCCAATGCCCGCTACTGCCTCTGAGCTGATACCAGCTGCCACCGCCAATGGCTTACAAACTTGCCCACCATCAACTGACCCAGCCCTCCGCTACTAATTTGCATCTCAGTCCGATGCCGCCAATGCCCGCTGCCTGCCTGCTCATCATACTTGTGATATATTGTAAATTTTTATCGAAAATAAAAATAAAAATTTGTGTTTGGGACTGGGAAGGGAGTGGGAGGAGGACATGAGTGCAATTTTGTTGTCCAGGGCTTCCATGAACTTAATGGAGAAGGGTCTGAATGGGTTAAAAAATGTAAAAAAAAAAATACGTGAGGTACCCCTAAGTATAATCAGCCTCGGGCTCTTTGAGCCGGTCCTGGTTGTTTAAATACTGGGAAAAAAATGGACAGGGGTTCCCCGTATTTAGACAACCAGCACCGGGCTCTTAGTCCAGTCCTGGTTCCAAAAATATGGGGGACAAAAGATGTAGGGGTCCCCCGTATTTTTAAAACCAGCACCGGGCTCCACTAGCTAGGGACATAATGCCACAGCCGGGGGACACATTTATGTAGGTCCCTGCGGCCGTGGCATTACCCCCCCAACTAGTGACCCCTGGCCGGGGTTCCCTGGAGGAGTGGGGATCCCTTAAATCAAGGGGTCCCCCCGCTCCAGGCACCCAAGGGCCAGGGGTGAAGCCCGAGGCTGTCCCAAGCACCCCTGGGCGGTGGGTGCCGGGCTGATAGCCATAAGTGTAAAAAAAGAATATTGTTTTTTTGTTGTGGAACTACAAGGCCCAGCAAGCCTCCCCCGCTTGCTGGTACTTGGAGAACCTCAAGTACCAGCATGTGGGGAAATAACGGCCCGCTGGTACCTGTAGTTCTACAACAACAAAAATACCCAAATAAAAACACAACACACACACAGTGAAAGTAAAAATTTATTAAAACATACTTACACACTCACACATACTTACCTACATCCAACGCTGAGATTCACGTCCACTTGTCCAGTAGAATCCAATAGGGGTATCTGTAAAAATGAGAGAGATTACTTACCTACATCCAACGCTGAGATTCACGTCCACTTGTCCAGTAGAATGCAATAGGGCCGGTACCTGTAAAAATTAACATTAAACTTACAAACTAAGTAATCCACAGGAGGGGGGAGAGAGAGAGAGAGAGAGAAATGAATGAATATTATGCACTCGCTGACGCGGGAAGACGTTAGCACAGACAGGGGAGAATGCTGCTGCTGCCTGGGAGGATGGAGCAAGGGCCCCCTGTAGTTGTGACCCCTCTAGCTGTGCCCCCAGTAGCAGTGCCTGAGTAGTTGTGCCCGCTGTCGCTGTGTCCCAAGTAGTTGTGACCCCTGTAGCTTTGCCCCTTGTGGCTGTGCCCCCAGTAGTTGTGACCCCTGTAATTGTGCCCCCAGTCGCTGTGCCCCGAGTAGCAGTGCTCCCAGTCGCTGTGCCCCTTCGCTGTTCCCCCTGTAGCTGTGCCCCTTGTAGCTGTGCCCCTTGTAGCAGTGCCCCTGTAGTTGTGCCCCCAGTCGCTGTGCCCCCAGTCGCTGTGCCCCCTGTAGTTGTGCCCCTTGCGGCTGTGCCCCCAGTAGTTGTGACCCCTGTAATTGTGCCCCCAGTCGCTGTGCCCCGAGTAGCAGTACCCCCAGTCGCTGTGCCCCGAGTAGTTGTGACCCCTGTAGCTTTGCCCCCTGTAGCTGTGCCTCTTGTGGCTGTGCCCCCAGTAGTTGTGACCCCTGTAATTGTGCCCCCAGTCGCTGTGCCCCAAGTAGCAGTGCCCCGAGTAGCAGTGCCCCCAGTCGCTGTGCCCCCTGTAGCTGTGCCCCTTGTAGCAGTGCCCCTGTAGTTGTGCCCTGAGTAGCAGTGCCCCAAGTAGCAGTGCCCCCAGTCGCTGTGCCCCCTGTAGCTGTGCCCCCTGCAGTTGTACCCCCAGTCACTGTGCCCCTTGTAGTTGTGCCCCCAGTCGCTGTGCCCCCTGTAGTTGTGCCCCCAGTCACTGTGCCCCTTGTAGCTCTGCCCCCAATAGCTATGCCCCCAGTCACTGTGCCCCTTGTAGTTATCCCCCAGTCGCTGTGCCCCCTGTAGTTGTGCCCCAAGTCACTGTGCCCCTTGTGGCGGAACCCCCTGTGGCTGTGCCCCAAAGCCCAAACACATTAAAAAAAAACACACACATACTTACCGCTCCTGCAGCGCTGCCTCCGTCTCCGTCCGCCGGCTCCTCTCCCACTGTAGCGCCGCTCAGACACCAGGGGTCAATTATAACCTCTAGTGTCAGTCAGCGGCGCTGGCGGCAGCGGGCGCCCACATAGCCCACGGCGCCTGCTGCAGCCAGGAAGGGGGATCGCTAGTGATTGGACAGCGGATCCAGCACTGGATCCGCTGGTCCAATCACATCTGGGGGACTGACAGGGGGCGCGCATTCATCGGGGCTGAATGCACACCCCTGTCATTGCGGCACCAGTAAAGGTGCCGCTTCCACATGCATTTTCAATGGGCTTTCACAGCCTATTGCTGCGCTTCGCCCCCTGCCCGCCCCCCCCGCTGCCCGGACTGTAATGGTAGCAGCGGGAGGCACCTCTCACGCTGCCTCAACCCAAGGCTGCAGCACAGGGGACAATGGTTAAAATAATAGAAGATATTTATACCAGACGCTGTGTCATAAATATCTTCTTTTTATTATTTTAATCATTATGACAGGGGAGGCACTGCCTCCCCTGCCTCCCCTGACTGCACGTCCCTGCTAAAAAAGTAAACAATTTTATTAAAATGAACAAAAAAACTGAAAAACCTCCCCAAAAAGTCACTTTTATCTACTGCATATTTTTATAAAATATATTCCTGAGGCAAATGATTGTTTCTCAGTTGCCCCAGTGATACTTTTCTATTACTTCATCCGTCCACCACGTTTCCTGTGTCTATAATTGTGCATGTGTTAGCAAGAGAGTGAGATTAGAATAAAACCTGTACAATGACAAGCAAACTAGTGAACTCTAGGAGGGGGTATTGGGTTGTTGGCGGTTCAAATTAGATAGAGATATATAGACATATTTCTATATACATACTGGTCAACAGGTCACCATGGAGACCAACATTTCCAAACTGGTGACTACATTTTTCAGTGATGGGAGAATCATCATAAACCCAATGGTTCCAGCAGCTCGGGTGATTCCAGCATTCCCAGTGGAGATTCAAGGGCATGGCAGTGCCATATGGAGCAACAGATGAAAAACATGGTAACGTGTTGCCTATAGCTGCATTTAAGTCATCCTACAAACGCCTTCATACCTCATGCTGTGCATTATTTTGTTTATGATCCAGTAACCAGCCTGCCATGCTGAGCCCTGTTCATAACTCCCCCTCTAGTATTCCACTAACACCTCTGAGCACCACTTCTTGTCTACAAGATTATTTTTAGTCAATGTGCATAGTTATTCAGTAATTAATATATTATTTTCAGATTATATGGATACCCAAAGCATATATGGCCACTATAAGTGTAAATCCTCCCTCTGTCTATGATTGACCCTCCTAAGAACTTATCACCATCCTCAGCTCTGTGCCACTGATCCCCTTCCTCAGCCCCTCATCATGTTCCTTAGCCCTTCATGTACAGTCTTATGGGAAATTCGGACCTGGGAGAAGCCTTGTTTCATCAGAGATAAATGTGTCACGCCTGAGGGTTGGGGTTGGCTTGGGCAGGTGTGTGAGGCTAAAGCAGGAACTGCTGAGACATGAATGAAGCGGGGAGGCTTAATCCAGCTCTTCCTCATGGTTGAGGAAGCAGTGGAGCTGCTGGTAGTATGTGAGATGAGAATCGTTGAGTACTAGTGATACCTAGCCCAAAGGAACAGACAGTAAAGAGCTTATTGTTATTTATAATGGAACTGTAGTTGCTCTAACCATCCAGGTAGTAGAGCTGTTGTGAGAGCTGGAAGGATGGAGAGACTAAAGCATGAAGCTGGACTAGAACAATATAGTAGCATAGTTGGATGAGCTGGACTGGAGCCAGATAGTGATTGAACTGGAACCAAATAGAGACTGGAGTGGAATCATATGCTGACTGGACTGGAAAAAGATGGTGACTGGATTGGAGCCATATCATGACTGAACTGGAACCAAATGGAGACTGGACTGGAATCAGATGCTGACTGGACTGAAACCACCTGGTGACTAGACTGGAACCAGATGGTGACTCTTCCTTTATGTGCTTTTACGTCTCTTACTTAACTTATCTTCTTTTCAATACTCCCTTTGATGGCACCAAATCCTACGGTTTTCTGCCACCCTGATACTTATTTCAGTGCTGTTTACTGACGCAACTATGTTTTTATACCCTGTACTTGTCCTATATTGTATTGAACTGTAAGTCACTGTCTTCATGTTTTGCTTATTTGTTTACTCTGTAATTGGGCGCTGCGGATCCCATGTGGTGCCATATAAATAAAGAATAGTAATGATAAATAATATTGGAGCCAGATGGTGACTGGACTGTAACCAGATGAAGACTGAACTGAAATGAGATGGTAGCCGGACTGGAACTAGATGGTGACCAGACTGGAACCGGTGGATGGCTGGATTGAACTGGAGGGTGAACAGACTGGAACCAGCAGGTGACTGGACTGGAACCAGTGAATAGCCAGAAGCAAGTCTTCTAATAAAGCAGACTGGGACACAGTGGTAACTGGAGACTTGCATAAACCAGGCTGGAACAGGATTTGGGTGGACTGGGTCCAGATAGATACAGAGTACCTGGGAGCTCAACACAGAGCTGTAACTTCACAGAAGCGATGTTGTACTGACAATTTGAGTGAATCAAGGAAGTGGAATAGGGCTAAGCACAAGGCGATTGAATGCTGTGTGGTCAGCTGGTGTTAGAAAAGTGTCTGGACTGGCTGTGGGGAGTTAGCTGACTGAATCCAACATGGCTGCGTCCATGTCTGGGTTTTGGAGGGAATTCTGGCATTCAGTCTGTGAGTTAGGATACTGAGTGAAAGTGGAGCTCTGCGGAGAGATATACCTAGGATTATACTGTACACAAAATGCTGATAACGCTCTGCAGACTTCACTGCCAGCTGGGAATGATAACAAAGAGACCAATTGCTGACCACAGGATCCTGCAGATTACTTACACAGGGAAATTCTCACTCAGGTGAATAATTAGTTTCAGAAGCAAGTAACACAGTCTGCAGTTTGCATGCTGAACAGATTTATCAGGTAATGAGCTCAGAACAGCAGATTATACTTGGAACTGGTACGCTGGCCTAAAACCCAGTATGCAGGATAGACTGAACTGCAGGAGTGATGGCAGAGATAAGTCACAACTCACAAGACATGAGTAATTTAGTCAGGATTGTAACAAAATGGAAGAGGTTGTGGATGGAAATAGTTATTTTTCAGTTGATAGGCCACTGGGTTGATCACTTATAACATGTTTAATAAACCTAAATATCTTTGAGCAAATGTCATGCTAGGTACCAGTAATGATAGCTTTTGAGTTGACAGCCACATTGTATCCCCTACTTTCAAATTTGTCATCTGCAAATAAATAGTAGCAATCAGAGAATTTCTTGAAGTCTACCACAATAGCTTTGGAAACAGGCAAAGAAACTGTAAAAAACAGGATGAGCTTCACACCAATGAAGGAGACTGTGGACAAAGGATACTTGTGAAAACAGTTGTGAGCTGCACACAAAATAAGAGATCTACCCAGTTGCAGGGGCAGATTTAGGGGTGAGGGCTCCCCTAGGCACAACAGTAACGGCCGCCCCCCACCTGCCTAATTGTATTTTTTTTTATTGATTGGTTATAAGCTCTCATTTGATGATAGCCAATGTAACTGAATAATAAAATAGCCAGTAATTTTGACTTTTTTATTTTTAATTATGTATAACAAGATTTATGGCAAGAACTTACCGTTGTTAAATCTCTTTCTGCAAGGTACACTGGGCTCCACAAGGATTCACATCGGGTGTAGAGTAGGATCTTGATCCGAGGCACCAACAGGCCCAAACCTCTTGACTGTTCCCAAGATGCACAGCGCCGCCTCCTCTACTACCCCACCCCCACGCACAGGGAGCCCTGTCTTTGTGTCACCCCCCCCGGGTCCTGTCACTGTATCACCTCCCCCACGGGTCCCGTCACTGTGTCACCCCCCCATGTCCTGTCACTGTGTCACCCCCCCCCCGTGTTCTGTCACTGTGTCACCCCCCATGTCCTGTCACTGTGTCACCCCCCCACCACCATGTCCTCTCACTGTGTCACCGCCCCCCCTCGGGTCCTGTCACTGTGTCACCCAGGCCTGGCGCTACCTGCTCAGCAAGGTCTGCAAAGCAGGTAGGCGCCGGACTGGAACTGCGCTCCCCGCTCTGCATCATTTGCTGATACTGTATGTTGTTGCTGCTGTCTGCGCCTGTCATACTGTATGACGGGCAGCAGCGGTGCCGACAGCACGAAGAGCGGTGCCCATTGTTTTGTTCAGCAATGTACATGTATTTGCCGGGACAGTACAGCAAGTATACATCATATTTCTGTAGTCTGATAAGCATTCGTTGAATTCTCATGGGACAGTTATGTAATGATTTAGTCATGATAGCTACCAATGGCTTGTGGTCAGTTTCCACTGTAAATGTTTGACCATACACAAACTGATGAAATCGCTCACATGCATATGTGATCACTAGAAGTTCTTTTTCTATCTGAGCATACCTTGTTTCAGCTCTTGTCAGTGCTCTTGATGCATAGATTACTGGTTGCCATGTATCCTCATGTTCTTGTAACAGCACTGAGCCTAGGCCAAATTGCGAAGCATCTGCTGAAAATCTTATTCTTTTCGCAGGATCAAAGAATTTTAGCACTGGTTGCTCTGTAATGATCTGTTTCAAGTTTTGCCAACTTTCTTCTTGTTCATGTGACCACATCCACTCGTTATCTTTGTCCAACAACCATCTAAGAGAGGCTGTTCGTTCAGAGAGTTGAGAAATAAACTTTCCTAAGTAAGTAATCATTCCTAGGAATCTTCTGACGTCGTCTTTGTTGTTAGGACGGTCCATGTTCACTATGGCTGACATTTTCCTTGGGTCTGGTTTTACACCTTGATCCGAGACCACGTCGCCCATAAAGGTAAGTATATTCACGCCAAATTCACATTTGTCCTTGTTTAGCTTTAGATTCACTTTCTTGACAAGTTCCATTACTTGTCTCAATCTAGAATCATGTTCTTCCTTTATAGATCCCCAGACAATAATGTCATCCATCATTGTTTCAACACCTGGAATATGTTCAAAAATCATGTGTATCTTTTTGTGATATACTTCTGGAGCAGACAATATTCCATATGGTAGTCGAAGAAATCTGTATCGACCTTCTGGTGTATTAAATGTACAAAGCTTTGAGCTGGCCTCATCTAGCTTCATTTGCCAGAATCCTGAAGATGCGTCCAATTTACTGAACCATTTTGCTCCCACAAATTGCGACATGATTTCATCTCTGGTTGGTAGTTTGAAATGTTCTCGTTTAATAGCTTTGTTTAAATCTCTGGGGTCTAGACATATTCTGAGTTGTCCATTTTTCTTTTCAACAATTACTAAGGAGCTTACCTATTCAGTAGGCTCATCAACTTTCTGTATCACACCCAAGGCTTCCATGCGATTTAACTCTTGTTTCAGTTTTTCTCTCAGCGCAAATGGCACTTTTTTACAGGAGTGTATCACTGAACAAACTTGCGTGTCTATATTTATTTTATGCTCTCCAGGCAAACAACCTAGACCTTCAAACAAGTCTCTGTATTCTGTAAACATCGATTTGCAGTCATCTTCTACTTGTGATGTCACCATAAAAACTTTCTTTAGCAAGCTTAGTTTCTCACAGGAACTTAATCCTAGAATCGGTTGCACATTTTTATCCACAATCAGTAGAGATGTTTTATACTGTTGTCCCTTATATTTCAGTGTCACTAAGCATGTACCTTTCACAGGAATTTCCTCCCCAGTGTACCCTGTAACTTTCACTTTGGCTGGATGAATTTTAGGTTTTACTCTAAAAGTCTTATAGTCTTGAAACAATATTAAATTCACCTGTGCGCCAGTATCAAGCTTAAAGGAAATGACAATCTCGTTCACAGTTAAAGGGACAATCCATTCTTTCTTATCTGCACTGCAAAGTTCAATGCAATCCACAAAGAATTCCTCTGTTTGTTTAACAGCATGCACATTGGTTGTTTCACTTTTCATTTTACAGCATTTGGCAAAGTGATTAAGTCGACCACATTTCATGCAGGTTTTACCATAAGCAGGGCACATTTTAGGATTGTGAGCATTTCCACATCTACTACACATTACCTTATTAGACTGTGGCTTAGACTGCTTCATTCTTGAGAATGGAGGTTTGCTTGGCTCTGTTTTCTGCACTACATGGACAGCAGCATCAACTTCCTTGTGTAACTTTTTGGCTTGAAATTTAGTTATTTCTGCAGATCTGCACATAGTCACTGCCTTTTCTAGTGTTAGGTCTTGCTCTCTCAGCAATCTCTCTCTGAGTCCATTATCAGGTATTCCACAGACAATACGATCTCTAATCAGTGAATCCTTTAAATCACCAAACTCACAGGTTTTACTGAGTGATTGCAGCTCTATAACATACTGATCAAATCCATCTCCAGACTTCTGATCACATGTGAAAAACTTATATCTTTCATATGTTTTCCTTGGCACAAAGTAATCTTCAAACTTTTGCATTATAGAAGATAGCACCATATTCTGCCCCTCATCAAACTGAAAACTATTATAAATGTCCAGCACATCCTCTCCTATCACATGGAGGAAAATGGATGCCTTCGTTTTGTCAGCCTCTGTATCAGCTCCACATGCAGCAAGATATATATTAAACCTTTGCTTAAATCTTTTCCAGTTTCCAGACAAGTTACCAGACATCAGCATGCCAGTTGGAGGAGCCAGTTTATCCATGGTTACTCACTGTTTGAAGAGAGGAGCACACGGCAGGCTTTGCAGACACTGAGTATCACAGCCTTACATAATTCTGCAAGATTCTTTCACACTCTGAGAGCACTAGCAGTCCAAGTTAAACTTCTTCTGACACCATGTTTTGTTCATATGTTTGTAAATCCAGTCATAAGGATACAGAGACATGTGAGTTCACTGCTGTGCTGTTTATTCCATCACCAACTCCAGACACACTGCACACTGGACCACCCACTTCCCAGCATCCCCCTGGTCCTAGGGACCATCACTGAAGATGCAGGCTTACACAGATTAGTAAGGGAGTGTCTACAAATATTAAGCATTCTAATACACTAACATCACACCCATCTCCTCCTTTCTGGCTCCCTGCCTTCTTGATTGTGCTCATAGGTGAAAGTAAGGGGTGGTCCGAGTGTGTACAGGACCACCCGTTAGGCATATCACTAACATCAGCCGTCCGCCCCGTGAAAAACAGGAACATGACTACAGTACAGCAGTTGCACTGAGTCACATCCTGAGCTCTGCCTCCCCTGGGGGGCTGCTTTAACGCAAAGGTATAGCTGCTGACTGAATGACTCAGCCCCATGTGTGACAGTTGTCTCTCCCTAAAGAAGAGGGGAGGCACTTCTTAAGCAAAAATCAAGTAATTGACAAGGGGGGGTTGTTGGGGCGCTCTTCAAAGCATAGAGTCTGCATATGAAGTATAGTTGTAAGGAACTGACATTTAGAGTATTTGGTTTTCTAATAAAGCTATTTTTTTATATTGCCCCCACACACATACATATTTTTTATATACACGATTTTAAATAAAATTCTGCAGTAGGCATACTGTATGTCAGAAACATGTCTTACGCACACACTCCCTTACCCTCCCACTAACTCCCCATCACTGTCCATGCCCTCACGCTCCCTTTAACCCGCCAGACACCCTCCATGCCCACACCCTCCCTCTAGCTCCCCCTCAGTATCTCTACCCTCAGACTCCCTCTAAATTCTCTCTCAGTGTTCCTGCCCTCACCCTCCCTGTAACTCCCCCTCAGCGTCCCTACTCTCACCCGCCCCTCTAACTCCCCGTCACCATCCATGTCCTCACACTCCCTCTAACCCCTCAGTCACCGCCTAGACCCTCATGCTACTCCATCTCCCCAGTCAACGTCCATGCCCTTACTCTCCCTCTAACCCCCAGTCACTGTCCAAGCCCTTACACTCTTTCTAATTCCCCATCAGCGTCCCTGCCCTCACCATCCCTCTATCTCCCCCTCAGCATCCCTGCCCTCACCCTCCCTCTATCTCCCCCTCAGCGTTCCTGCCCTCACCCTTCCTCTATCTCCCCCTCAGCGTCCCTACACTCACCCTCCTTGTAACTCCCCCTCAGCGTCCCTACCCTCACCATCCCTGTAACTCCCCCTCAGCGTCCCTACTCTCACTCTCCCCTCTAACTCGCCATCACAGTCCATGCCCTCATACTCCCTCTAACCCCCCAGTCAACGCCCATGCCCTCACGCTCCCTCTAACCCCTCAGTCATTGCCTATGTCCTCACGCTCCATCTAGCCCCCCTACGTGTCCCTACTCTCACCTTCCCTCTATCTCCCACTCAATGTCCCTACCCTCACCCTTCCTGTAACTCCCCCCAGTGTAACCAATCTGATTGAAGGAACTGCAACACCACATTAAGGTCCCATGGTGCCACCGGAGGCACAAATGGAGGTTGGATGTGCAGCATCCCTTTCATGAACGTCTGAACTTCTGGAAAGGAGGCCAATTGTTTTTGAAAGAAAACTGACAAGGCCGAAATCTGAACCTTGATTGAACCCAATCTTAGGCCCGCATCAACACCTGCCTGCAGAAAATGGGGAAACGCCCCAACTGAAACTCTTCCGTAGGAGCCTTCTTGGATTCACACCAAGACACATATTTTCTCCAAATACGGTGGTAATGTTTAGACGTTACTCTTTTCCTGGCCTGAACAAGAGTGGGAATGACTTCCTTGGGAATACCCTTTCGGGCTAGGATCCGGCGCTCAACAGTCATGCCGTCAAACGTAGCCGCGGTAAGTCTTGATACACGCACGGCCCCTGCTGCAGCAGGTCCTCGCGAGGAGGAAGAGGCCAAGGATCTTCCATGAGCAACTCCTGAAGATCTGGATAGAAAGCCCTCCTTGGCTAGTCTGGGGCAATGCCCTCAGATTCACTCTATATGCCCCTCAGTGTTCCTGCCCTCATCCTTCCTGTAACTCCCAAAGTAGTGGGAGTAATAAGGGGAAAGAGGGGAGGGAAAATAGGTGGAGGAAGGGGGTGTCGAGAGACAGGAGGAAATAGAGAAGAAAAAAAATACCTTGCAGGTATTCAGCCTCTTCTGGCTTGCGTACCATGGTGGAATTCTGGAAAGCCTATACTGCCCAGGGCCCTATACTCCTATAAAGGTATTGTGTATATGGGGCACTACTGTGGGCACTGTGTATAAGGGATACTACTGTGTAGCATAACGTGTATAAGAGGGCACTACCATGGGCATTGTGTATAAGGAGTACTATTGTATGGTGTAAAATGAATCATGGGCACTAAGTGCAGAGTAATGTAAGTAAGATTGTGCTACAGTGTGGTGTCATTTGAATAGGAGGTACTATTGTGAGGTGCTATTATGTGGCCCCTCCTTGTGAGAACACCCCCCCTTTTTGTGATGCACGCCTTCGGCACGTGCTGTCCCCTTATGAGTTAAGGGACGGAGGGTGCAAAAACAGGATTTTAATACCTACCGGTAAATCCTTTTCTCCTAGTCCGTAGAGGATGCTGGGGTCCACTTCAGTACCATGGGGTATAGACAGTTCCGCAGGAGCCATGGGCACTTTAAGACTTTTCAAGGGTGTGAACTGGCTCCTCCCTCTTTGCCCCTCCTCCAGACCTCAGTATAGGAACTGTGCCCAGGGAGATGGACATTTCGAGGAAAGGATTTACTTTTAAATTAATGGTGAGATTCATACCAGCTCACACCTCAACCATGCCACACAACATGGCATTCAACACATGCCAACAGGCATGAACAATTTTTGCAGCAACATGCTGAAAATAACCGTAACACAACACTTGTGTAACTACAAAACTAATAACTGCAGGTAAAGTACACACTGGGTCTGGCGCCGAGCATCCTCTACGGACTAGGAGAAAAGGATTTACCGGTAGGTATTAAAATCCTGTTTTCTCATACGTCCTAGAGGATGCTGGGGTCCACTTCAGTACCATGGGGTTATACAAAAGCTCCATTACGGGCGGGAGAGTGCGAATGACCCTGCAGCAGCGATTGACCAAACTTGAGATTCTCATCGGCCAAGGTGTCAAATTTGTAAAACTTTGCAAAGGTGTTTGCCCCTGACCAAGTAGCTGCTTGGCAAAGTTGTAAAGCCGAGACCCCCCGGGCATCCACCCAGGATGAGCCCACCTTTATAGTAGAATGGGCATTAACCGACTTCGGTATCGGCAATCCTGCCGTGGATGGAGCGTGATGAATTGTCCCTCTGATCCAGCGCGCAATGGTCTGCTTAGAAGCAGGACACCCAATCTTGTTGGGAGCATACAGGATAAACAGAGCCTCTGTTTTCCATACCCGAGCTGTTCTTGCGACATAAATTTTCAACGCTCTAACCACATCAAGAGACTTTGATGCAGAGAAGGTGTCAGTAGCCACTGGCACCACAATAGGCTGGTTTATATGGAAAGACGAAACCACCTTCGGAAGAAATTGTTGGCGAGTTCTCAACTCTGCCCAGGCCAAAAGCATCACCACTTTCCAAGTGAGAAACTTCAATTCTATCTCCTGCAGAGGTTCAAACCAATCTGATTGAAGGAACTGCAACACCACATTAAGGTCCCATGGTGCCACCGGAGGCACAAATGGAGGTTGGATGTGCAGCATCCCTTTCATTAACATCTGAACTTCTGGAAAGGAGGCCAATTGTTTTTGAAAGAAAACTGACAAGGCCGAAATCTGAACCTTGATTGAACCCAATCTTAGGCCCGCATCCACACCTGCCTGCAGAAAATGGAGAAAACACCCCAACTGAAAGTCTTCCATAGGAGCCTTCTTGGATTCACACCAAGACACATATTTTCTCCAAATACAGTGGTAATGTTTAGACGTTACTCCTTTCCTGGCCTGAACAAGAGTGGGAATGACTTCCTTGGGAATACCCTTTCGGGCTAGGATCCGGCGCTCAACAGTCATGCCGTCAAACGTAGCCGCGGTAAGTCTTGATACACGCACGGCCCCTGCTGCAGCAGGTCCTCGCGAGGAGGAAGAGGCCAAGGATCTTCCATGAGCAACTCCTGAAGATCTGGATAGAAAGCCCACCTTGGCTAGTCTGGGGCAATGAGTATTGCTTGAACCCTTGTTCTTCTTATTATTTTGAGAACTTTTGGTATTAGTGGAAGAGGAGGGAAGGCATATACCGACCGAAACACCCACTGGGACACCAGTGCATCCACTGCTATTGCTTGAGGGTCTCTCGACCTGGAAGAATATCTCTGAAGCTTCTTGTTGAGACAAGATGCCATCACGTCTACTTGAGGAACTCCCCAAAGACTTGTCACCTCTGAGAAGACTTCTTGGTGGAGGCCCCACTCTCCTGGATGGAGATCGTGTCTGCTGAGGAAGTCTGCTTCCCAGTTGTCCACTCCCGGAATGAAAATTGCTGACAGAGCTCTTGCATGTCTTTCTGCCCAGAGGAGGATCTTTGTCACCTCTGCCATTGCCGCACTGCTTTTTGTTCCGCCCTGACGGTTTATGTACGCGACTGCTGTTACATTGTCCGACTGGATCTGCACGGGTTGATCTTGAAGAAGATGCACCACTTGTAGAAGGCCGTTGTAAATGGCTCTCAATTCCAGAACGTTTATGTGAAGACAGGATTCCTGACTTGACCATTTTCCTTGGAAACTTTTTCCCTGTGTGACTGCTCCCCAGCCTCGGAGACTTGCATCCGTGGTTACTTGGACCCAGTCCTGATTCCCGAACCTGCGTCCCTCTAATAGGTGAGAACTGTGTAGCCACCACAGGAGCGAAATCCTGGCTTTGGAGGACAGGATTATCTTCTGGTGCATGTAGGTGGGATCCGGACCACTTGTCGAACAGGTCCCACTGGAATACTCTAGCATGGAATCTGCCAAACTGTATGGCCTCGTAGGCCGCTACCATCTTTCCCAAAAACCGAATGCATTGGTGTATCGACACTCTTGTCGGTTTCAAACCTTGATTGACCATTCTCTGGATCTCTAGAGCTTTTTCTACTGGAAGAAATACCCTCTGAACTTCTGTGTCCAGTATCATCCCCAGAAAGGACAATCTTGTCGTCGGTTCCAACTGCGACTTTGTAAAATTCAAAATCCAACCGTGTTGTTGGAGTACTGACAGGGAGA
Source organism: Pseudophryne corroboree (assembly GCF_028390025.1). NCBI lineage: Eukaryota > Metazoa > Chordata > Amphibia > Anura > Myobatrachidae > Pseudophryne > Pseudophryne corroboree. The sequence goes on along the minus strand of NC_086446.1, from coordinate 313,116,876 downwards.
GAGCAATGTTCTGCACCAACCGTTCCTTGGATCTCGCTTTTATCAGGAGATCGTCCAGGTAAGGAATTATATTGACTCCTTGTTGTCGAAGGAGGAACACCCTCGATGCCGTGGGGATTCCGAACGGCAACGTCTGGAACTGGTAATGGCAATCCTTTATTGCGAATCTCAGATAAGCCTGATGTGGAGGATAAATGGGAACATGTAAGTAGGCATCTTTTATGTCCACCGACACCATGACATCTCCTTCCTCCAGACTTGAAATCACTGCCCTCAGAGATTCCATCCTGAACTTGAACCTTTGCAGGTAGAGATTCAGAGATTTCAGGTTTAGAATTGGTCTGACCGAGCCGTCCGGCTTCGGAACTACGAAGAGGCTTGAATAAAAACCTTCTCCCTGCTGTGACAAGGGTACCAGGACAATTGTGCAGCTGGGTGATGGGGTCAGCCTTGCGCTTTCTAAATTAATTAGGATCCAAGTTTCAGACACACAAAGTACATCCAACACTTTGAAAAAATTGACACATAAGAACAAAAAACAAATGGTCTGAAACTAGCGCTGTGCAGAGGGTGAATCTGACACGCTGGATATAACTTGTACCACCAATACAACAGAGGAGTGTATATGATCCTTCTCAGGAGAAACTAAGAGACACCGTGTTCTTTACTTCATTGGAAAGGAACTTACATTTAATTCCTTTCCCGTGTGCCCGTAAAGGTATCTTTAAACACTATCCTCTCTTCTCTGGTGGGAAATATTGCTGTGCAGTATAGAAAGATGAGACACTTACATGAGATTTCTGTCCCGCATACACGTAACAGGTTCTTTAAAATCCTTCGATCCCCATAAAACTGACGTCCTCCACAATCTTCACAAACAGGTTTATTCCACAGTTCACATAAAACATAGACAGAAAGAAACAGGTGTGGACAATCTACCGGTTCACCTGGGAAACCAGCAGGATGGAAAATGGACTGGCACCTCCGTCCCGGCTGTAGTCACAGGATCGTGGTGCAAAAGCTGGATACAGTCCTAGCGGTGTCTCCCAAATGTCTCTCCGGTAAAATGACAGTCCTCCTGTACCGAACGGCTCTGCACAGCGCTAGTTTCAGACCATTTGTTTTTTGTTCTTACCAGGACAATTACTTGGACCTGACATAATTTCTGAATTGCAGCCGTTACTACTTCTCTGTCTGGAAGAGAAGCTGGTAAGGTCGATTTGAAAAATCGGCACGGGGGAACGTCTTCAAACTCCAGCTTGTATCCATGGGACACTATTTGCAAAACCCATGGGTCCAGGCCAGATTGAGCCCAGACGTGCTCCCACCCAAGCGGACTCCCGCAAGGGAGCCCCAGCGTCATGCTGCAGATTTGGCAGAAGCAGATTTGGCAGAAGCAGCTCCTGCGACCCTGGAGACGCTGTGGACTTTTTTCCACTTCCCCTCCCTCTACCTGCAAAGAAGGGGGAACCTTTTGCCTTTTTGTATTTGTCGGGCCAAAAGGACTGCATCTGAGAGTGATGTGTCTTTTTTGCCTGCGCAGGAGCATAAGGCAAGAATGTTGACTTACCTGCGGTAGCCGCAGAGACCAACGCATCCAGCTCATCTCCAAACAAGGCCTCACCTTTATACGGGAGAGCCTCCATATTTCTTTTGGAATCTGCGTCAGCATTCCACTGGCGAATCCACAACGCCCTCCGAGCCGAGACTGCCATGGTAGCGGCTTTTGAACCCAAGAGCCCAATATCTTTCATGGCTTCTAGCATGTATGCAGCAGCGTCTTTGATATGACCTAACTTTAGGAGAATCTCGTCTCTATCGTGTCAATTTCAGATGACAAGTTATCTGACCACTCACCCACGCGCAAGCAATGGTGGGTCTGAGCAGTGTACCATTGGCCACATAAATAGATTTTAACGTAGTCTCCAACTTGCGGTCTGCCGGCTCCTTTAGTGAAGCTGTCCCAGGTGCAGGGAGAATCACTTTTTTTGTTAACCGTGACAGGGCACTGTCTAAAACTGGGGGTGACTCCCACCTTTTCCTGTCCTCTGCCGGGAAAGGACAAGCAACCTGAATCCTTTTGGGAATCTGAAATTTCTTTTCAGGGTTTGCCCAAATTCCCTCAAAGAGAGTATTTAGCTCGTGAGAAGGAGGGAAAGTTACATTAATTTTCTTTTCTTTATAAAAATAAGCCTTCTTCTGAGGTACAGGAGGGGCTTCCGTAACTTCCAAAACCTACCTTATAGCAACAATCATGTATTGAATGCTTTTTGCCAATTTAGGATCTATTCCCCTGGAATCACTAGTGTCGACACAGGAATCAGAGTCCGTGTCGGTATCAGTTTGTACTATTTGTGCAAATGGTCTTTTATGTGACCCAGAGGGGTCGCCTGCGGATGAAAAAGCAGAACTATGAAAAATCACATCATCCACTGATTTTCACCAGTTTTCTGCATGAGACTCAGACTTATCTAATCTCTTACTGATATGATTCACACTATCACGTAATTCTTTCACCCATTCAGGCTCGTGGTCAGAGCTGGATTAAGGCTTCGGGGGGCCCGGGGGTACTTAAGACAGTGGGGCCCTAAAATCTAAAATTAAAAGTCGGTGGTAAATTCGAAAGAATCTTTCATATACATGTATGTATATAATATATACGTGTGTATATATATAATATATACGTGTGTATATATATAATAGATACGTGTGTATGTATATATATATATATATATATATATATATATATATATATATATATACAGGTTGAGTATCCCTTATCCAAAACGCTTGGGACCAGAGGTATTTTGGATATCGGATTTTTCCGTATTTTGGAATAATTGCATACCATAATGATATATCATGGCGATGGGACCCAAGTCTAAGCACAGAATGCATTTGTTTCCTATACACCTTATACACACAGCCTGAAGGTTATTTTAGCCAATATTTTTTATAACTTTGTGCATTAAACAAAGTGTGTGTACATTAACACAATTCATTTATGTTTCATATACACCTTATACACACAGCCTGAAGGTCATTTAATACAATATTTTTAATAACTTTGTGTATTAAACAAAGTTTGTGTACATTGAGCCACAGAAAACAAAGATTTCAGTATCTCACTCTCACTCAAAAAAGTCCGTATTTCGGAATATTCCGTATTTCGGAATATTTGGATATGGGATACTCAACCTGTGTGTATGTATGTATATATATATATATATATATACTCTGCCACTTCCATTCACAGCCAGAATCTCTCAGGATCCATTCTGTGAGTTTTACTGAGGAGGTTTTCATTGCGTTGTGATTGTCAAATCAGCTTTATACTTTTTGAAGTATTTTTTCCTAGAAGTATTCTATATACGGGCTAATACCTGAATCAGAAATAGTCCTGATTGTAAGATCTGGATATCTTATTCAGGCAGTGCGTCAAAATCTGACTGCCAGTATTTTTAAAGGGAACCTCAATCAATAGTCCCTATAAGGAGCTCCACAAAGGAGTCTCGAATAATTATCTTTAAGGCAGAATTTTATATCTAGGACCATTAGGATTCCTAAAAGGAACCACCAAGAAAGCTCCTATCAGGAGCGAACTTAAGAGAATCCTTTTTTATCACTATATCCAAGGTTGTGATTCTCCACACACAAATCTATTAATGGCAAATGAGTCTGTTTTATATATTTGTTACCCCTGATGAAGTCGATAAGACGAAACGCGTTGGGTTTGTCAGTCAGGAGTTTCCACCATAGTTTGTGAAGATAATCCCTCTTAAGATCACACCTTGAAAAAGGTGAGGGAGTATCTAGAGTTAAAGACCACACAACGAACATACTGGTTATCCTTTATTGTCATCATTTTAAACACATCTTTGTGAACACTATGGGGTATATTTACTAAGGTCCCGATTTTGACCGAGATGACGTTTTTTCTTCAAAGTGTCATCTCGAGAATTTACTAAGCAAAAATCACAGCAGTGATGAGGGCATTCGTAATATTTTGGAAGTCCTAGGAAAAAATTACGAATCAATACACCATCGGTCAAATACGCCTGCAATTTGGTAGAAATCGGTAATTTACTAAAAAGTGCAAATCACAAACACTGCCGACAATAGCCAAACACTGCCGTGCTGAAATACAATTCGTGGAAAAGTCCTAAAAAAAACAGACCTGCTTTTTTTCCCCGTGTTTGGATAGGCATGCACGGATCCATGAGATCCGTGCATGTTTATCAGTGGGAAGGGGATGGGAAAGTGTTTTTTTTTTTTTTTTAATGCGTGGGGTCCCCCCTCCTAAGCAAAACCAGCCTCGGGCTCTTTGAGCCGGCCCTGGTTGAAAAAATATGGGGAAAAAAATTATAGGGGTTCCCCCATATTTAAGCAACCAGCACCGGGCTCTGCGCCTGCTCCTGGTTCCAAAAATACGGGGGACAAAAAGCGTAGGGGTTCCCCGTATTTCTGAAACCAGCACCGGGCTCCACTAGCCAGATACATAATGCCACAGCCGGGGGACACTTTTATCTAGGTCCCTGCGGCCCTGGCATTACATAACCAACTAGTCACCCCTGGCCGGGGTACCCTGGAGGAGTGGGGACCCCTTCAATCAAGGGGTCCCCCCCTCCAGCCACCCAAGGACCAGGGGTGAAGCCCGAGGCTGTCCCCCCCATCCAAGGGCTGCGGATGGGAGGCTGATAGCCTTTTTGACAAGAAATGAATATTGTTTTTAGTAGCAGTACTACAAGTCCCAGCAAGCCTCCCCCGCAAGCTGGTACTTAGAGAACCACAAGTACCAGCATGCGGAGGAAAACCGGGCCCGCTGGTACCTGTAGTACTACTACTAAAAAAATACCCCAATAAAAACATAAAACACACACCTTGAAAGTAAAACTTTAATGCATACATCACACCTCCATATCTCCTTGTATCACCAACGCCTTCTCCTGCAGAAGAAACACCCGCTGCACTTCCGTATCCAGGATCATTCCCAGAAATGACAACCTCTGGGTTGGTTCCAAATGTGACTTTGGAAGGTTCAGAATCCAACCGTGACTCTGGAGCAGTCGTGTTGTGAGAACAATGGACTGCAGTAGCCTCTCCTTGGACGATGCCTTTATCAGCAGATCGTCCAGATATGGAATGATGTTCACACCCTGCTTGCGGAGGAGAATCATCATTTCCGCCATCACCTTGGTAAACACCCTCGGTGCTGTGGAGAGGCCGAATGGCAGGGCCTGGAACTGGATATGACAGTCCAGCAATGCGAAACGGAGATAAGCCTGATGCAGCAGCCAGATCGGAATGTGGAGGTACGCATCCTTGATATCCAGTGATACCAGGAATTCCCCCTCTTCCACACCTGATATCACTGCCCTGAGAGACTCCACTTGAACTTGAACTCCTTTAGAAAGGTGTTCAAAGATTTTAGGTTCAGATTGGGCCTGACTGAACCATACGGTTTCGGTACCACGAAAAGGTTTGAATAGTAACCTTTGGTCAGCATGTGAGGAGGCACTGGCACAATGACCTGTGCCTCCACCAGCTTTTGGACAGCGTCTTGTAGTACAGTGCTGTCCTCCAACAGAGCTGGTAAGCCTGACTTGAAAAAGCGATGAGGAAGGAGACTTTGAAATTCCAGCCTGTATCCCTGAGATACAATATCTATCACCCAGGGATCCAGGCCGGACGATGCCCAGACATGACTGAAGTGTCTGAGTCTCGCTCCCACTTGCCCCACCACCGGGACGTGCAGTCCACCGTCATGCGGAGGACTTTGGCGTACCCAAAGTAGGCTTTTGTTCCTGGGAAACTGCAGCGGCAGGTTTCTTGGACTTAACCCGACCTCCCCTAAAGAAGGTATTGGATGTTCTGGCCTTTCTAGGCTTTGTTAGGCCGAAAGGACTGCGTTGCAGCTGAAGAGAGAGATTTCTTCGGAGCAGGTGCTGTTGAGGGAAGAAACTGAGACTTACCCGCTGTAGCGGTGGATATCCACGCGTCTAGAGCTTCCCCAAAGAGAGCCTGACCTGTATAGGATAGGGACTCCACACTTCTTCTGGATTCCGCGTCGGCCGACCACTGGCGGAGCCACAGTCCCCGACGAGCTGAAACAGACATGGAAGATATTCCCGCAACCATGAAACCCATGTCTTTCATTGATTCTACCATAAAACCTGCAGAATCATGTATGTTGTGTAAATACAATGCAACGTCATCCCTATCCATCGTATCCAAATCCTCAAGTAAGGTAGCCGACCACTTCACTATTGCCTTTGCAATCCATGCACTAGCAATAGTGGGACGTAATATGGCCCCAGAAGCAGTGTACATTGATTTAAGCATGTTATCAATCTTCCTATCTGCCGGCTCCTTTAAGGCGGTAGATCCCGGAACAGGCAAAACCACCTTCTTTGAGAGTCTGGACACAGATGCGTCAACAATTGGAGGGTTTTCCCATTTTTTCCTATCCTCCTCAGGGAAAGGAAAAGCCACCTGGGCCCTTTTAGAGATCTGGAATTTTTTCTCAGGGTTTTCCCATGCTTTTTCAAATATAGCATTGAACTCCTTTGATGCAGGGAAGGTTAGCGAGGCTTTTTTATTTTCAGTGAAAAAAGCCTCCTCAACCTGCTCAGGTGTGGTATCTGATAGCCTCTATCAACAACTGCACCCCCTTTGCAAGAGATGCGGACCCCCACAACACATCCCCATCACCATCTGTAGTGTCAGAATCGGTGTCCGTGTCGTCTTGTGTGACATGCACAAGCACACGTTTGTGGGGGTATATAGCAGGGCCTCCCGAGGTACCAGAATCGGGCCATACTGCCATATAACTCTGTAATGCCTGGGTTGCAGATTCATTACTTGCAACCCTGTCAGAAATCTGAGAAATCCAAGATTTGATAGAGGAAAACCATTCTGGTTCTCTTGCTGGTATCTGTGCTAAACCAGTGTTATCCTGATTACATGGAATGGGATCATCCTGGGAGGATAAATCCACTGCAGCATATGACACAGTGTCCCTGGACATAGCTAAAGTAGACCACCAAACACTCCACACACACACACACGGGTGGGGGCAGACAGTTTCCCCTCCAAGAATGGCAAGAGAGACACAGAAATTGGAGCCAACCCACAGTACAGCGCTTTCAGTAAAAGGAGTTCCATTACCAGCGCAGACTGTGTCCCTTAATAGGAGACACAGTCATTTTACAGCCTCCCCTCCCTTCTACAACCCCCTGGTACCGTGTACTGACAGTTGGAGCTGCTGTGGAAGGGCCTTTTCTTCCATCCAGCGCTGTGCAGGCAGAAAAATAGCGCTGGAACGCTGCTGGGTCCGCTCTGAGAAGCTCCGCCCCCTTAATGGCGCTGTCTTGCCGCTCTTCATAGATTATACTGGCCTGAGGAGAAACTTGCTAGCTGAGATCCGCGGACCCCGACAGACTTGCTGACCAGTGTTGGGGTAAGCGCTGGCCCAGGGCGCCCCTCACAGCGCTGCACTATGTGCCTCTGAACCTTCACAGGAGTTAGTACTGCGCTCCCTCGCCATTGCCGCCATCTTCACACCGGCCCCCTGCTTGCTAGGGGGGTCGATGTCTCACTCACCACTCTTCAGCTTCTGTAAGTGGTTGGCGGCATGCTGCTGGGGTGAGTGCTCCCCTGTGGCAGAGACCGATCCGACCCCTCTGGAGCTCAGTGTCCAGTCAGCGGAGTCAGTGGCTCAGACCCTGCAGGGCGGACACTGCTCCCCCCCTTAGTCCCACGCTGTAGGCAGGCTGTTACCAACAGCCTCCTGTAAAAAAATAAACTCTAAAAACAACTTTTACTAGAAAAGCTCAGGATAGCTCCCCTATCTGTGACTGGTTCTACGGGCACATTTTCTAAACTGAGTCTGGTAGGATGGGCATAGACGGAGTAGCCAGCCCACACTCTCAAACTCTTAAAATGCCAATGGCTCCTGGTGGACCCGTCTATACCCCATGGTACTAATGTGGACCCCAGCATCCTCTAGGATGTAAGGGAAAACACCTATAACAGGTATTGATTTAACAGAAGCACCTCATATATAAATACAATAGATTCCCTGTATTTATAAACAGTTAAGCACTTCCCCAGCTCCCCTATATGTCATGGTTATCCTGTGAGCCGCCATGCTGCTGCGGGAGTAAACCCCCCGCGATCTTTCCCCCTCAGCGTGCAGAGAGCGTTTCCTCTCACTTCCAGACCGCGGACAGGGTTTGCTACTGCCGCGGTCTGGAAGTGGGAAGCGAGCCGCGGCAGCGTGTAAGCTGTCCGCGGCCGTGCAGAAACCGGCTAGCGGTTAGGGGAGCGACGGTGGGTACCCAGCGGCGGCTACTAGACTGTCTGCAACTGGGCTGGGGAGCAGCGGCACTAGGAAGTCGGGTGGCGGCGGCTGGCGGCAGCTACTGGCAGGCTGCGGCTAGGGAGGCAGCAGGGTAACATGTAATTTATAATAAAACTTTACAGACCCCACATGGCACGCTGCCGCCCCTCACCCCCAGCAATATATATATAACAAGTGAGCGGCGGCAGTGTGAGCTGCCTGACCGCTCATTACCTGAGTGTAGAGGAGGCTATGACGGGGCTTCTCTTCACAAGCTCTGTTCAGCTCCTTCTGCAGCCCCAGGCTGCAATCAGCTCAGCTGAATTTGGTCTATGGCGGTGCTCCTCTCCTGAGCGCAGACAAGCCAACAGCTGCAGTCAGCAGCCCCAGCAATCCCGGGCCCAAGCTTCTTAATAAGCTGGAAAGGGATTGTGTAAAAAAAAAACAAAAAAAAAAACAAGTAAAAATAAAAGTAAAAAATAGAAATAAAGTGGAGAATCTTCCACGTGTGTCTATCCCGACTGAGGCACAGAAAAACACTGAGGTACCTTTGGGAGTATGGAGGGGGTGGAGTTACTAATTTAAATATTTAAATGTGCCTATCCCTGCTAGCGCCCCGTCCATATCCCAAGAGTACTCCAGTGACCCCTAGTGGATGAAAAAGAAATATGTGCTGGCTGCGTTACCGCGGGGATTGGCAGTGCTGTGAGCTTCACAGACACCGATGCACCCGGAATGCAGCATTCGGCTTCACTTCTCCTTCCTAAACCTACTCCCATTGGTTAGTTTCACAGGACTCGGGGGCGGGCTAAAAGAGGAAAAACATGCTAAGTACTGATCCCGGATGAGCGGCGGCTCAGTTAAACACAGCGCTGCTGATTCCAGAGGTAAGGCAGCCAGCACGTATATTACATACATCACATTTATGTTTATATATGTTAACCCCCTCCCCACAACACCACCACCACCACGCAATGCGTGCTCTGTGCTGCAGCGAACGGGCAGCAGCCACCACTGAGCACAATATATACATAAAAATAGGGGCTTGCAACTAAATACAAGTAAAAGGATATATAAGGGGGTTAAACACGGAGAGATCCGTGCTTCATTTCTAAGCAATCTGACTATTGCTTAGAAATTAAGCATGGATCTCTCCGTGTGTATGCCCCATAGCGATAGCGTTGCGCACCCCCGCGCGGCTCTATCGCCCGTCCTGCGCATGTGCCCGCATTTTCTGCAGGGGGGGGGCAGAAAATGCGAACACCTCTGCCTGTCAATCAGGCAGAGGCGGTCGCGGGCGGCAATGCTCCATTTCCAAGGTGGAGATGGAGCATTGTAGGAGTGGCGATGGAGAAACTGGGGCGACGACGGGGGAAACAGTGGGGGTGAAGCGGGCGTGATCGTGGTGGCTGCACCAGGACCAGGCTCAGTAGGGACACCTTTGCACTTGAGTGAGCTCCCTACATTCTCCTACCCGCCCGTACTGCTCTCATGAGACCAGGACATTTATGATTTTATAAAATAATGTTATCCCAATTTTCCTTCTGATACTGGTTACCTGCAAATGTTTTTTTTACGCTGTTTTTATATTTCCTCTTCCACCCAACTGTGCGCTTTTCCTGTAATTTGTACCTCCACAGATTGCACACCTTTCCATTGTGACCTACGCAGTGCACCCCAGATGGTGGCCCTGGATGGTTCCTCTGTGGAGAGGATGTTCTTCATGAGTATCAGTTTTCCCATATATGCACTGGGCCCTTGTACGGCTCCCCTCCCACAGCGTAACCTTCGTAGTGCACCCAACATGGCTGCCTCATCTGGTATGCTTGTGGATGGGATGAAAAGTACATGGACCTGGTGGTTTTGTTGGGACCCTACTATGAGCGTGTTGGGGACGGGTGACCGTCGGTTGGTATCCCAGCGGTCAGCATACAGATGCTGGGATTCTAGCCATCAGAATGCTGACAGGGGGCGAGTGCAACGAAGCCAGTTGCGGTCTTGCTGCGCTCGCCATGCTGCAGGCTTGGTGCACTCGTCACAGGTTCTATTCCCACTCTATGGGTGTCGTGGACTATTCCACCCAGGATGATCCTACGCAGTGCGCCCAAGATGGCTGCCTCACCTGGTACCTTGTGAGGGTGGAGTACACAATCCTTGGAAGTTATTACCAAAAATGCATACACCAATCCTTAATAAGTGCCAGGAGGCGCGCATCCGGCCGTTGCCTAAGAGCCGGGATGCCGCGCCTCCCGCTGACCCACGCCCAGCGCCTAGCAACAGGCGGACACCAGGCGCAAAGTCTCCTGGTCCCCACCCGGCACCTAGCAACAGACTGATGCTGGGAGCCGCTGCTCTCCTAGGTAACGGGGACGCTAGAAGCAGCAGGCTTGCTTAGTTTCTGTAGTATGTGCAGCAGGGCAGCTGCACTTAGTTGTTAATCAGGTCTGTGATTGGGCATAGCCCATTTATATTCCCTCCAAGTTCACTGCCAAATCGCCGGTGATAGTTCCTGTTTCCTGTGAGAATTTGTGAGCCTGTAAACTCCAGAGAATTGAACACCTTGGGCAATATTTACTAATATTCGTGTTTTGGCCGTTTTGAAGGGTGTTTGAACTCGAATGGTATCGGGTGCATTTTACTGCAACTTTTTGAATCCTGATACGATCATTCACTAAGCTGCCGAGTTTTGCACAATCGTTTTTTCCGATGTCGATGTGATTCGTAATATCAGGCAGTGTTTTACGGGAGTGATGAGTAAAACACTGCCTGAAAAAACACAAGGAATCCCGGCCGAATCTGTGAGATCCGTGCAGGGCTTCATTGTGTACCTTAAAAAGTTTATTAAAGTCTTTTAAAATCTGAAAAAAATTGCGTGGGGTCCCCCCTCCTAAGCACAACCAGCCTCGGGCTCTTTGAGCCGGTCCTGGTTGAAAAAATATGGGGGGAAAAATGACAGGGGTCCCCCCATATTTAATCAACCAGCACCGGGCTCTGCGCCTGGTCCTGATTCCAAAAATACGGGGGACAAAAAGCGTAGGGGTTCCCCGTATTTCTGAAACCAGCACCGGGCTCCACTAGCTGGGGAGATAATGCCACAGCCGGGGGACACTTTGATATCGGTCCCTGCGGCCGTGACATTAAAACCCCAACTAGTCACCCCTGGCCGGGGTACCCTGGAGGAGTGGGGACCCCTTCAATCAAGGGGTCCCCCCCTCCAGCCACCCAAGGGCCAGGGGTGAAGCCCGAGGCTGCCCCCCCATCTAAGGGCGGCGGATGGGGGGCTGATAGCCAAGTGTGAAATTGTGAATATTGTTTTTAGTAGCAGTACTACAAGTCCCAGCAAGCCTCCCCGCAAGCTGGTACTTGGAGAACCACAAGTACCAGCATGCGGTGGAAAACCGGGCCCGCTGGTACCTGTAGTACTACTACTAAAAAAATACCCCAATAAAAACAGGACACACACACCGTGACAGTACAACTTTATTCCATACATGCACACCAACATACACACATACTTACCTATGTTCCCACGAGGCTCGGTCCTCTTCTCCATGTAGAATCCTAGGGGTACCTGTGAAAAAAATTATACTCACAAAATTCAGTGAAGAATCCGGCCTTTGAATAATCCACGTACTTGGCAAAAAAAAAAACCCCGCAAACCCGACCACGCACTGAAAGGGGTCCCATGTTTACACATGGGACCCCTTTCCCCGACTGCCAGGACCCCCCCTGACTCCTGTCAAAGAGGGTCCCTTCAGCCAATCAGGGAGCGCCACGTCGTGGCACCCTCCTGATTGGCTGTGTGCTCCTGTAGTGTCTGTGAGGCAGCACACGGCAGAGATACAATGTAGCGCCTATGCGCTCCATTGTAGCCAATGGTGGGAACTTTGCGGTCAGCGGTGAGGTTACTTTCGGTCAACCGCTGACCGCAAAGTTCCCACCATTGGCTACAATGGAGCGCATAGGCGCTACATTGTATATCTGCCGTGTGCTGCCTCACAGACACTACAGGAGCACACAGCCAATCAGGAGGGTGCCACGACGTGGCGCTCCCTGATTGGCTGAAGGGACCCTCTTTGACAGGAGTCAGGGGGGTCCTGGCAGTCGGGGAAAGGGGTCCCATGTGTAAACATGGGACCCCTTTCAGTGCGTGGTCGGGTTTGCGTTTTTTTTTGTTGCCAAGTACGTGGATTATTCAAAGGCCGGATTCTTCACTGGATTTTGTAAGTATAATTTTTTTCACAGGTACCCCTAGGATTCTACATGGAGAAGAGGACCGAGCCTCGTGGGAACATAGGTAAGTATGTGTGTATTCTCTAGGGAGAGACAACAAAGTCCAAAGGACACTGCACAGGCACTCAACAATTATCAATAGATTGTAAGGAAACCAATCAGTGAAAAGAATCGCTTGGCCTTAATTTTATGAAAAAGGCCCAAAATTGTATCAGGTTGGAGGTGCGCCACTAAACTAAAGTTACAGTATATATTTCTGGAGGTGATTAATGTAAACAACTAGTGGGTACTACATTAAAAAAGAAGCTTAGTGTGTGGCGCACTCTTTTGTAATGTTTATTAGTTAATAAAATTTAACTTTTATTTCATCATTTAAAATAAATCTCTATGTCCAGGCATATGGGTGTATTTGATAGCCTGAGAGTAGAACCTATGTAAAATAATTGACCCTAATTTTAGATATTCAAATACTGGCTAAATTGCAGGAATAATAGGGGCAGAAAAAATATTATTGTGTTATCAAACTTAGTGATATATTAATGAAAATTGGCTATGCTAATGGCTATCAATATTGCCTATTGGCACAACTGATTCAGTCTCAGATCTTAGACGTGAGTCTAACATTTACTATTCTTTAAGGAGAATATCTGACTGTTTGCATACAAAACCTTTCTGCGCCGTGAAGCTATAATAGTCAAGAAAAAGGTTAATTAGGTAATTACCTTAATGAAATCCCTACATGGATCATCAAGGTTACCCTTAATCTTGTATATGTATAAAAAGGGAGAAAAAATTGAATGAGATTTGTAACATGCGTACACTCTGTCTGCCAGTCTATTTGTCCAGACTGCAGTGGTCGTACATATGTAATTTAATACATTTTGTATCCAAAATGGTAGGATACAGTTGTAGCCAAAATAAACAACTTATACACAGGAACAGATAATTGATATACTGTCTCTGAATTTTTAGACATGTTCAACTACTCACTAAAAATATTTACTAATTCTCTCTATAATAATACATTTCTCTGACGTCCTAGTGGATGCTGGGTACTCCGTAAGGACCATGGGGTATAGACGGGCTCCGCAGGAGACTGGGCACTCTTAAAAGAAAGATTAGGTACTATATCTGGTGTGCACTGGCTCCTCCCTCTATGCCCCTCCTCCAGACCTCAGTTAGTATCTGTGCCCGGCCAGAGCTGGATGCACCCTGGGGGCTCTCCTGAGCTTCCTAGAAAAGAAAGTATTTGTTAGGTTTTTTATTTTCAGTGAGATCTGTTGGCAACAGACTCACTGCTATGTGGGACTGAGGGGAGAGAAGCGAACCTACCTGCTTGCAGCTAGCTTGGACTTCTAAGGCTACTGGACACCATTAGCTCCAGAGGGATCGAACACAGGCCCAGTCCTCGGTCGTCCGGTCCCGGAGCCGCGCCGCCGTCCCCCTTGCAGAGCCAGAAGAACGAAGAGAAGTTGAAAATCGGCGGCTGAAGCCTCCGGTCTTCATTAAGGTAGCGCACAGCACTGCAGCTGTGCGCCATTGCTCCCTTAGCACACCACACACTCCAGTCACTGATGGGTGCAGGGCGCTGGGGGGGGGCGCCCTGGGCAGCAATTAGATTACTTTACTTGGCGAAAAGCACATAATACAGTCTGATAAACTGTATATGTGCATTAACCCCCGCCATTAAAGTACATAAAAGGACAGAAGCCCGCCGCTGAGGGGGCCGGGCCTTCTTCCTCAGCACACCGACGCCATTTTCTCTTCACAGCTCAGCTGGAAGGAAGCTCCCCAGGCTCTCCCCTGCAGTATCCTGGTACATAAAGGGTAAAAAAGAGAGGGGGGCCACATAAATTTAGGCGCAAAACTGTGTATATAAGCTGCTATAGGGGAAAAATCACTCAGTATAGTGTACATCCCTGTATTATATAGCGCTGTGGTGTGTGCTGGCATACTCTCTCTCTGTCTCTCCAAAGGGCCTGGTGGGGGAACTGTCTTCAAATAGAGCATCCCCTGTGTGTGTGGTGTGTCGGTACGCGTGTGTCGACATGTCTGAGGTAAAAGGCTCCTCTAAGGAGGTGATAGAGCGGATAAGTGTGTGGGAGGGTGTCTCCGTCAACAACGCCGACACCTGTTTGGATATGTGTAAGTGCTGAGGTAAAATTATTGCACAAAAGGTTAGGGAACAGAAAGGAAATCTACCCTGGTCTGTCCCTATGTCACAGAGTCCTTCAGAGTCTCTCTATGTTCACTATCCAAAATAACAAAGTATCGACACGGAGTTTAACTCCACTGTCGACTACGATAATGCAAAGTTACAGCCAAGAGGGCTAAAAGATATTCAATATATGATTATTGGAATAAAAGATGATTTGCATATCACTGATGACTCATCTGTCCCTGACACGAGAGTACACATGTTAAGGGGAAGAATGCTGAGGTAAATTTCCCGCCTCTCATGAGGAAAAAGAGCGGGAATCTCCAGACAAGAGACGGCAGCTTCCCACAAGAGAATTCTCAGGCTGAATAGGGCCAGGATGTGTTGAGAATCTTCCCCTTGGGTGTCCTGTTTGCACTAGCTATTCTCAGGGATCCTGCAGATAGTGTGCACATTCTAGTATACTACCCAGACCGGCGATTGTGTCAGCATGGGTTTATAGCGCTGTGGCAGCGTGGACAGGTACCTTATCAGCAGAGATTGAGACCCTAGTATGCATATAAATATTTTAAGATGCTGTCTTAAGTGATAGATATATAATTTTAAAGCATGCCCAAAGGGACATGAGTATATTGGGTCCTAGAGACAAAAGCTATGTCGATTTCTGCTTGACGTGTCCTGTAGAATATACATTGGACAGATGATGCCGACTTAAGAGGCATATGGAAGGCTGAGGATTGTGTGGAGAAAGGTTCTCGGGCCTGGTCTCCACAGCTATAGCTGGTAATTCTGATATTTTGCCTTATATTCCTGCACAGCCTAGGAAAGCACGACATTATTAAATGCAGCTTTTCGAATAAAGAAACAAGAAAGTCTGAGGTGCGTCTTTTCTTGTCAGAGCCAGGGGCAGAGGAAAGAAGCTGTACAACACTGCTAGTCCCCAGGAACAGAAGTCCTCCCCGGCCTCTACAAAAATCCACCGCATGTCGCTGGGGCTCCACAGGCGGAGCTAGGCCCGGTGGGGACACGCCTTCGTAAGTTCAGCCACAAGTGGGTTCACTCCCTGTTAGATCCCTGGGCAATAGAAATTGTATCGCAGGGATACAGGCTGGACTGTGAGAAGATGCCCCCTCACCGAGGACCCGGCGGGCTTCCCCCCAAGAGAGGGAGCCAGTGTTAACTGCAATTCGTAAATTGTATCTTCAACAGGTGGTGGTCAAGGGTCCCCTCCTTCAACAAGAGGGTGTTATTATTCGACCATGTTATAATCCCGAAATCAGACGGTTCGGTTAGACCCATATTGAATTAAAATCCCTGAACATATACCTGAAAAGGTTCAGGTTCAAGAGGGAATCGCTAAGAGCGGTCATTGCAAGCCTGAAATGAATCGGGACATAAGGGATGCATACCTTCCTGTCCCCATTTATCCACCTCATCAGGCGTACCTCAGAATTGCGGTACGGGATTGTCATTACCAATTTCACCAAGGTAATGGCGGATATGATGGTGCTCCTGCGGAAGCAAGGTGTCACTATTATCACATACTTGGATGATCTCCTCATAAAAGCGAGATCAAGAGAGCAGTTGCTGGACAGCGTATCACCTTCTCTGGAATGAAACGGCAACACGACTGGATTCTATATATTCCGAAGTCGCAGTTGGTTCCTACAGCTCATCTGCCTCGCCTAGGCATGATCCTAGACACAGACCAGAAGAGGGTTTATCTCCCGATAGAGAGAGCTCAGGAGTTCATGACACTGGTCAGGAATCTATTGAAAACCAAAACAGGTGTCAGTGCTTCACTGCACTCGAGTCCTGGGAAGGATGATGGCATCATACGAGGCCATCCCCTTCGGCTGGTTCCATGCAAGGACAATGGAACTTACTGGACAAGTGGTCCGGATCACATCTTCAGATGCGTCGGTTAATCACCCTATCCCCCAGGGCCAGGGTGTCTCTCCTGTGGTGGCTGCGGAGTGCTCACCTTCTCGAGGGCCGCAGATTCAGCATTCATGGCTGGGTCCTGGTGACCACGGATGCAAGCCTCCGAGGGTGGGGGGCAGTTACACAGGGAAGAAAATTCCAAGGTTTGTGGTCAAGCCAACAGCCTTGCCTTCACATCAATATCCTGGAACTAAGGGCCATATACAACCCCTAAGTCAAGCGGAGTTCCTGCTTCGCGACCAACCGGTTCTGATCCAGTCAGACCGCAGGGGCTCATGTAAACCGCCAGGGCGGCACAAGGAGCAGGGTGGCGAGGGTAGAAGCCACCAGAATTCTTCGCTGGGCGGAGAATCAAGAAAGCGCACTGTCAGCAGTGTTCATTCCGGGAGTGGACACGACCTCCACCCGGGAAAGTGGTGACTTCATCAGGAAGTCTTCACGCAGTTTTGCAAATTGATGGAAACTGCCTCAGGTGGACTACATGGCGTCCCACCTCAATAAAAAGATAAAAAAGGTTTTACGCTGGGTCAAGGGACTCTCAGGCGATAGCTGTGGTCGCACTAGTAACACCGTGGGTGTTTCAGTCAGTCTATATATTCCCTCCTCTTCCTCTCAGACCCAAGGGCTGAGAATTGTAATAAACGGAGGAGTGTGAACAATATTCTTTGCTCCGGATTGGCCAAGAAGGACTCGGTACCCGGAACTGCAAGAAATGCTCTCAGAGGACCCATGGCCTCTGCCTCTCAGTCAGAACATGTTGCAACAGGGACTCTGTCTGATCCAAGACTTACCGCGGCTGCGTTGGACGGCATGGCGGTTGAACGCCGGATCCTAGCGGAAAAGGGCATTCCGGATGCAGTTATTCCTACGCTGATAAAGGCTAGGAAAGACGTGACAGCAAGACTTTTTCACTGTATATGGCGAAAAGAGGTTGCTTGGTGTGTGGCCGGGAAGGCCCTATAGAGGAATTCCAGGGGGGTCAATTCCTGCACTTCCTACAGTCAGGAGTGACTATGGGCCTAAAATTAGGATCCATAAAGGCCAAGATTTCGGCACTATCCCTTTTTCTCTCAAAAAGAACTGGCTTCACTGCCTGAAGTTCGGAAGTTGTTACAGGGGTGCTGCATATTCAGCCCCTTTTGTGCCACCAGTGGCACCTTGGGATCTTAACGTGTGTTGGATTCCTAAAATCCCACTGGTTTGAGCCACTTAAGACCGTGGAGCTAAAATATCTCACGTGGAAAGTGGTCATGCTTTTGGCCTTAGCTTGGACTAGGCGTGTGTCAGAATTGGCGGCTTTGTCATGTAAAAGCCCATATCTGATTTTCCATATGGAAAGGGCAGAATGGAGGACTCGTCCCCAATTTCTCCCTATGGTGGTATCATCGTTTCATTTGAACCAACCTATTGTGGTGCCTGCGGTTACTAGGGACTTGGAGGATTCCAAGTTGCTGGACGTAGTCCGGGCCCTGAAACTTTATGTTTCCAGGACGGCTAGAGTCAGAAAAACTGACTCGCTATTTATCCTGCATGCACCCAACAAGCTGGGTGCTCCTGCTTCTAAGCAGACTATTGCTCTCTGGATCTGTAGCACGATTCAGCTTGCACATTCTGCGGCTGGACTGCCGCATCCTAAATCAGTAAAAGCCCATTCCACGAGGAAGGTGGGCTCTTCTTGGGCGGCTGCCCGAGGGGTCTCGGCTTTACAACTTTGCCGAGCTGCTACTTGGTCGGGTTCACTTTTGCAAAATTCTACAAGTTTGATACCCTGGCTGAGGAGGACCTTGAGTTTGCTCATTCGGTGCTGCAGAGTCATCCGCACTCTCCCGCCCGTTTGGGAGCTTTGGTATAATCCCCATGGTCCTTACGGAGTACCCAGCATCCACTAGGACGTCAGAGAAAATAAGAATTTACTCACCGGTAATTCTATTTCTCGTAGTCCGTAGTGGATGCTGGGAGCCCGTCCCAAGTGCGGAGACTCTGCAATACATGTATATAGTTATTGCTTAACTAAAGGGTTATTGTATGAGCCATCTGTTGAGAGAGGCTCAGTTATTGTTCATACTGTTAACTGGGTATAGTTATCACGAGTTGTACGGTGTGATTGGTGTGGCTGGTATGAGTCTTACCCTGGATTCCAAATCCTTTCCTAGTAATGTCAGCTCTTCCGGGCACAGTTTCCCTAACTGAGGTCTGGAGGAGGGGCATAGAGGGAGGAGCCAGTGCACACCAGATATAGTACCTAATCTTTCTTTAAGAGTGCCCAGTCTCCTGCGGAGCCTGTCTATACCCCATGGTCCTTACGGAGTACCCAGCATCCACTACGGACTACGAGAAATAGAATTACCGGTGAGTAAATTCTTATTTTCTCACATTCACATGGGAAGGTGTATGTCACATTCAGGAGGCATATATTTCAATGGTATTCAAATCCAATGGTAAAAAATGCCTAAACAAATGAAAAATTCTTATCCCATCAGGCACATATAATAACAGTCACCATATATTATGGGTAACCCTAACAAGAGAGAATAGCAACACTTTCAATCTCAAATTAATAGAATAAATTCAGTGACATTAATTTTCAGACTGCCTCTAACATTGAGACTGTACAATAATCGATATAGATCACCTCGGTATTCTTTTAAAACACATATCCTGTCATATCATGTATATTTTCTATTTTCTCCCCTTATGCTAAACGGAAGCTTGGTAATTATTCACTTATTAATTAATATGTAGACAATTAATGTCAATAGTAACAGCTATTGCTATATGCTGCTACTATCAAATCATGTGAACCAACGGTTGGGCGCCCCCGTTGGACCCCGCGATTCCCATTCATATGGGCAACGAATTATATCCCCTATTTAGGAGTCCTATTACCCCGTAACTTACATTCACTGTACAAATTGAATGTTACCAAGGCTATTCACGTACTTACCGAGAATGTAAAATCATGGAGCCGTTTGACTCTATCGTTCTTGGGCAGAGCTAATCTTCTCAAGATGATAGCGATCCTACGCCTATTGTACCCCATCCAATCATTGCCAATTTTACTAACTAAAACTGACTCTCTCCACATTAACTCGACTATCCGTAGGTTTATCTGGAATGGCACCAGAACCAGAATTGCTTTGCGAAAACTACAACAGCCAAAAAATAACGGAGGTATAAATCTTCCAGACATTGTAACCCACAATCAAGCAGCCCTCCTACGTCACTTACGTGACTGGATCTCTAAAACGTCAATATATACTGATACGTCCCTAGAACAAAATTTCTTGGCTGATTATGACCTAACCTGTTTCCTCCACCTTCATGACCAGGAAATCCCAGAGCCGATACGATCCAACCCGTTATTATGGTCCACTAGACGTCTATGGCATATCTTGCGCCATAAAAAGGGCCTTAACTCATATCACTCCCTCCATTTACCCCTACTCCGGAATCCCAACTTCCTCGATGGCATGGCTGCTCACCCTTTCATTGCTTGGAGTGTGGAGGGCTTGCATATTTTGAAGTCAGTGGTCTCTACTACCCAAGAATGCTCTCTCACTCCTGGGGAATTATCAGTTGCCTACCCTATAGTGGCTTCTCACTCACTGGCACTCTTACAATTACGTTTTTACACGGCCCATGTACTGAAACATTTCTCTAAAAAAGATTGGCACAATACTTTGGACAACCTCTTGACCCACCCACCGCCCCAGCGCAAAGCCCTATCCATTAATTATAATTTTTTAAGAGATATATTAGATAATGCTGCCATACCAGAAGGGATGTCGAAATGGTTAAGTCATTTCCCGACCCTAACTATACCGACACTGGAGAAAGCTTTAGTGTTTTCCCAAATAACTCTATCGGCTAGCATGTACACTGAATTATTCTTGAATACATACCACAACACATATTTATCACCACTAAAGCGTTATCGCATGGGCACTTTGGAGAGCAATGCCTGCTTACGCTGCCACCAGGAAAAAGCGGATACTTTTCAATGCCTATGAGCTTGCCCCGTCATTCAATATTTTTGGCACCTAATCCGCAGATATGCGGAAGCCAAACTAGTTAATCATGTCCCCTTCACTCCAGAATGGGCGATTCTGGGATTATTTGACCCCCATCAACGAATAACCCTGGCATGCAAAAAACTCCTGCTAGCCATCAGTGCAGCAGGAAAGAAAACAATATTACAAGGCTGGTTGGACAGTACACCGCCTCAAATACCCTTATTCTTGACTAAATTAAATTTTATTTTCAAGATGGATTGGATGGAAACATTATTACATAAAGAGAGAGAAGTGGAGAGATTTTTCTTAATGTGGGAATCGTATATAGATACACTACCCCTTTCCACTAAAACGCAAATACATCACAGCCTAAAAAACACTGTATGGTATCTCACGAGGTTAGCGATACAAGACCCGCCAATTACGTTGCTTTGATATCCCCCGAGCTCCGGATGTGACTAATACTGTACGAGTATATACTGATATTGCATATTCATGCTACTTTATGACCCTACCAACTCCCTACCACATATATCGGCATGTTTGTAATTTCTCAACCCAACTCTCTGTGAGTATGTACGATGGTCGTTGTGGTCTATTGATTTATTGTTTGTTTCTACTTAACTGTTAATACCTCAATAAAAAAGTAATAATAAAAAAAAATAATGTGAACCAATTGCTTCTTCATTAATAGATATTATCGCTGAGAGAAATAGGGTCCCAGGTGTGTGGTGATGGTTTCCCTTTCTGCTGTTGTTCCATGTGCCGTGGTTAATACCTTGGCAGTGAATGGAAACAATGAGAGTAGGGAAAAAACGTCCACCCGGAGACAGAAAGTACAGAGCAGTGCGAGCCGCTTCTGCTGTCCACGCTTTACATCCCCCCTCCCCTGTTGTGTAAATACATTGCAGGGGGGGCCCGTAGATGTCTAGCAGTGGATGAGAGGGCGGCTCTGAATACCTGTTTGGGTTCAAAGTCTGTTGTGTCACTGGGCTGAATCAGACCTCCGTAAATAGCGGGTAGCCGCTCGCGGGAGCCGAACGCCGGGTCGGGTATGTTACCCGCACCTCCGTTTGCTCTACACGCCCGCGCCCCGCTGATAATCTTTGTGCTGGAGCTGCTGCAGGACCTGGTCGCCGGATCGGGTATACTCCTCGTACTTCCGTTTGATCTGCGTTCACGTCCCGCTACTAGTGATGATGACGTACGTTTCACATGTAGCTTGATCACATCAGTGACGCTAATAGGGGACAAGCAGTATTTAAAGCAAATACTATGCACTGGTCAATTGAATAATTGACATGGGATTAGATGATGATATTCATTTGATCATCATACAAGATCATAGAGCTGTGTTACTTTTATTAATTATAAACACAGTCATGCCAGAATTACCAAAAGGCCTAACAAATAATTTAAATAGCTAAAAAATATATAATATGATAATAAATACGGCCCTCTGTTATACCTATAATTAAGCATGATTGGAAAGTAGTATTAAGGTGATTACAGGGTTATTACTTAATCATCTCATTTGACTGACCCATAATTCCCTTATATTGAGGAATTAAATCACCATATAGTGATTAATTGACGTCCTATATGGAGCAGATATCGCTGCCAAAAACCCCCCTCTCCCAACCATATTTGAACAGCAATAATATACCAGTTAGTGCAATGATTGGCCAATCTGTATAGGGTATATATGGTTACCAAAGAACCCCACTCTCCCACTCCCATTAATATTTAAGCAACATTAATATACCAATTGATGCGATAATGAGAAATATGATAATAAAAAAAGAATTAATAACCTAATATAAATCGTGAAGATATATCAGTAGTAGTAAGAATAACTTAACATAAGCAAGGGTAGATCCTATACATATGTTTAAAAAGGAAATGGATATGTGTCTCTCAAACATGGGTCTTTACATGTATGTCCTGCCAGTATATCAAGCATAATGATACAAAACGAAATCATATAGAATATGTATTAATCCTAATATGTGTTCAGTTATTTTAATATACTATGTACTGGTAAGACAGCAGCTAGTAATTTAGCAATAAGTAAATAAAAATAGTGATGAATTAATATAAATTAATATATATTGTGATTGTAGAGTAGAAACCAGTGATATAGGATTATCTCCGGTGTATCCTATATAAACAGTGAAAACTGGATTAATATTACATTCATGATAACAACAGAACGTATACCTAACAGTTATCAAAAAAAAATATTTTTTTGGTGCACGGTGTATAGTATAATATATTGTAGTGCTTGAGAAAAGAAAAAATTGAAAATTGAAACCTAATTAAAAATATATATGTAATAATAGAATTATATTTATATTTGGGTATTTGAGGCGGTGTACTGTCCAACCAGCCTTGTAATATTGTTTTCTTTCCTGCTTCACTGATGGCTAGCAGGAGTTTTTTGCATGCCAGGGTTATTCGTTGATGGGGGTCAAATAATCCCAGAATCGCCCATTCCGGAGTGAAGGGGACATGATTAACTAGTTTGGCTTCCGCATATCTGCGGATTAGGTGCCAAAAATACTGAATGACGGCCCATAGGCAATGAAAAGTATCCGCTTTTTCCTGGTGGCAGCGTAAGCAGGCATTGCTCTCCGAAGTGCCTATGCGATAGCGCTTTAGTGGTGATAAATATGTGTTGTGGTATGTATTCAAGAATAATTCAGTGTACATGCTAGCCGATAGAGTTCTTTGGGAAAACACTAAAGCTTTCTCCAGTGTCGGTATAGTTAGGGTCGGGAAATGACTTAACCATTTCGACAACTCTTCTAGTATGGCAGCATTATCTAATATATCTCTTAAAAAATTATAATGAATGGATAGGGCTTTGCGCTGGGGCGGTGGGTGGGTCAAGAGGTTGTCCAAAGGATTGTGCCAATCTTTTTTAGAGAAATGTTTCAGTACATGGGCCGTGTAAAAACGTAATTGTAAGAGTGCCAGTGGGTGAGAGGCCACTATAGGGTAGGCAACTGATAATTCCCCAGGAGTGAGAGAGCGTTCTTGGGTAGTAGAGACCACTGACTTCAAAGTATGCAAGCCCTCCACACTCCAAGCAATGAAAGGGTGAGCAGCCATGCCATTGAGGAAGTTGGGATTCCGGAGTAGGGGTAAATGGAGGGATGGTATGAGTTAAGGCCCTTTTTATGGCGCAAGATATGCCATAGCCGTCTAGTGGACCATAATAACGGGTTGGATCGTATCGGCTCTGGGATTTCCTGGTCATGAAGGTGGAGGAAACAGGTTAGGTCATAATCAGCCAAGAAATTTTGTTCTAGGGACGTATCAGTATATATTGACGTTTTAGAGATCCAGTCACGTAAGTGACGTAGGAGTGCTGCTTGATTGTGGGTTACAATGTCTGGAAGATTTATACCTCCGTTATTTTTTGAGTGTTGTAGTTTTCGCAAAGCAATTCTGGTTCTGGTGCCATTCCAGATAAACCTACGGATAGTCGAGTTAATGTGGAGAGAGTCAGTTTTAGTTAGTAAAATTGGCAATGATTGGATGGGGTACAATAGGCGTGGGATCGCTATCATCTTGAGAAGATTAGCTCTGCCCAAGAACGATAGAGTCAAACGGCTCCATGATTTTACATTCTCGGTAAGTACGTGAATAGCCTTGGTAACATTCAATTTGTACAGTGAATGTAAGTTACGGGGTAATAGGACTCCTAAATAGGGGATATAATTCGTTGCCCATATGAATGGGAATCGCGGGGTCCAACGGGGGGCGCCCAACCGTTGGTTCACATGATTTGATAGTAGCAGCATATAGCAATAGCTGTTACTATTGACATTAATTGTCTACATATTAATTAATCAGTGAATAATTACCAAGCTTCCGTTTAGCATAAGGGGAGAAAATAGAAAATATACATGATATGACAGGATATGTGTTTTAAAAGAATACAGAGGTGATCTATATCGTTTATTGTACAGTCTCAATGTTAGAGACAGTCTGAAAATTAATGTCACTGAATTTATTCTATTAATTTGAGATTGAGAGTGTTGCTATTCTCTCTTGTTAGGGTTACCCATAATATATGGTGACTGTTATTATATGTGCCTGATGGGATAAGAATTTTTCATTTGTTTAGGCATTTTTTACCATTGGATTTGAATACCATTGAAATATATGCCTCCTGAATGTGACATACACCTTCCCATGTGAATGTGAGAAATGTATTATTATAGAGAGAATTAGTAAATATTTTTAGTGAGTAGTTGAACATATGTCTAAAAATTCAGAGACAGTATATCAATTATCTGTTCTCGTGTATAAGTTGTTTCTTTTGGCTACAACTGTATCCTACCATTTTGGATACAAAATGTATTAAAATAAGAATTTACTCACCGGTAATTCTATTTCTCGTAGTCCGTAGTGGATGCTGGGGACTCCGTAAGGACCATGGGGAATAGACAGGCTCCGCAGGAGACTGGGCACTCTAAAGAAAGATTAGGTACTATCTGGTGTGCACTGGCTCCTCCCTCTATGCCCCTCCTCCAGACCTCAGTTAGGGAAACTGTGCCTGGAAGAGCTGACATTACAAGGAAAGGATTTTGGAATCCAGGGTAAGACTCATACCAGCCACACCAATCACACCGTACAACTCGTGATAACCTTACCCAGTTAACAGTATGAACAACAACTGAGCATCACTCAACGGATGGCTCATAACAATAACCCTTTATTAAGCAATAACTATATACACGTATTGCAGAAAGTCCGCACTTGGGACGGGCGCCCAGCATCCACTACGGACTACGAGAAATAGAATTACCGGTGAGTAAATTCTTATTTTCTCTAACGTCCTAGTGGATGCTGGGGACTCCGTAAGGACCATGGGGATTATACCAAAGCTCCCAAACGGACGGGAGAGTGCGGATGACTCTGCAGCACCGAATGAGCAAACACAAGGTCCTCCTCAGCCAGGGTATCAAACTTGTAGAACTTTGCAAAAGTGTTTAAACCTGACCAAGTAGCCGCTCGGCAAAGCTGTAAAGCCGAGACCCCTCGGGCAGCCGCCCAAGAAGAGCCCACCTTCCTTGTGGAATGGGCTTTCACTGATTTTGGATGCGGCAATCCAGCCGCAGAATGAGCCAGCTGAATCGTGCTACAGATCCAGCGAGCAATAGTTTGCTTTGAAGCAGGAGCACCCAGCTTATTGGGTGCATACAGAATAAACAGCGAGTCAGGCTTCCTGACTCCAGCCGTTCTGGAAACATATATTTTCAAAGCCCGGACTACGTCCAGCAACTTGGAGTCCTCCAAGTCCCGAGTAGCCGCAGGGACCACAATAGGTTGGTTCAAATGAAACGATGATACCACCTTTGGGAGAAATTGGGGACGAGTCCGCAATTCTGCCCTGTCCATATGGAAGATCAAATAAGGGCTTTTACATGACAAAGCCGCCAATTCTGATACACGCCTCGCCGATGCTAAGGCCAACAGCATGACCACTTTCCACGTGAGATACCTTAGTTCCACGGTCTTAAGTGGTTCAAACCAGTGGGATTTCAGGAAATCCAACACAACGTTAAGATCCCAAGGTGCCACTGGTGGCACAAAAGGGGGCTGAATATGCAGCACTCCCTTTACAAACGTCTGAACCTCAGGCAGTGAAGCCAGTTCTTTTTGAAAGAAAATGGATAGGGCCGAAATCTGGACCTTTATGGACCCTAATTTCAGGCCCATAGTCACACCTGACTGTAGGAAGTGCAGAAATCGACCCAGCTGGAATTCCTCTGTAGGGGCCATCCTGGCCTCACATCAAGCAACATATCTTCGCCATATACGGTGATAATGCTTAGCTGTTACATCCTTCCTAGCCTTTATCAGCGTAGGAATCCCTTCATCCGGGATGCCCTTTTCCGTTAGGATCCGGCGTTCAACCGCCATGCCGTCAAACGCAGCCGCGGTAAGTCTTGGAACAGACAGGGCCCCTGTTGCAACAGGTCCTGTCTGAGAGGCAGAGGCCATGGGTCCTCTGTGATCATCTCTTGTAGTTCTGGGTACCAAGTCCTTCTCGGCCAATCCGGAACGATGAGTATTGTTCTCACTCCTCTTTTTCTTACTATTCTCAGTACCTTGGGTATGAGAGGAAGAGGAGGGAACACATATACCGACTGGAACACCCAGGGTGTCACTAGCGCGTCCACAGCTATCGCCTGAGGGTCCCTTGACCTGGCGCAATATCTTTTTAGCTTTTTGTTGAGGCGGGACGCCATCATGTCCACCTGTGGCAGTTCCCATCGATTTGCAATCTGTGTGAAGACTTCTTGATGAAGTCCCCACTCTCCCGGGTGGAGGTCGTGTCTGCTAAGGAAGTCTGCTTCCCAGTTGTCCACTCCCGGAATGAACACTGCTGACAGTGCTTGTACGTGAATCTCCGCCCAACGAAGAATCTTTGTGGCTTCTGCCATCGCCACCCTGCTTCTTGTGCCGCCCTGGCGGTTTACATGGGCGACCGCCGTGATGTTGTCTGACTGAATCAGCACTGGTTGGTATCGAAGCAGGGGCTCCGCTTGACTCAGGGCTTTGTATATGGCCCTTAGTTCCATTATATTTATGTGCAGACAAGTCTCCTGACTTGACCACAGCCCTTGGAAGTTTCTTCCCTGAGTGACTGCCCCCCATCCGCGGAGGCTTGCATCCGTGGTCACCAGAACCCAGTCCTGTATGCCGAACCTGCGGCCCTCGAGAAGATGAGCACTCTGCAGCCACCACAGAAGAGACACCCTGGCCCTCGGGGACAGGGTGATCAGCCGATGCATCTGAAGATGCGATCTGGACCACTTGTCCAACAGATCCCACTGAAAGATCCTCGCATGGAATCTGCCGAAGGGAATGGCTTCGCATGAGGCCACCATCTTTCCCAGGACTCGCGTGCAGTGATGCACCGACACCTGTTTTGGTTTTAGGAGGTCCCTGACCAGAGTCACTAACTCCTGGGCCTTCTCCTCCGGGAGAAACACCTTCTTCTGTTCTGTGTCCAGAATCATACCCAGGAAGGGCAGACGCGTCGTAGGAATCAGCTGCGACTTTGGAATATTCAGAATCCAGCCGTGCTGTTGCAACACTTCCTGAGAGTGTGCTATGCTGATCAACAACTGCTCCCTGGACCTCACCCTTATGAGGAGATCGTCCAAGTATGGGATAACCGTAACTCCTTGCTTCCGAAGGAGTACCATTGTTTCGGCCATTACCTTGGTAAATACTCTCGGTGCCGTGGACAAACCAAACGGCAACGTCTGGAATTGGTAATGACAGTCCACTACCACAAACCTGAGGTACTCCTGGTGAGGTGGATAAATGGGGACATGCAAGTAAGCATCCTTGATGTCCAGAGATACTATAAAATCCCCCTCTTCCAGGCTTGCAATGACCGCTCTGAGCGATTCTATTTTGAACTTGAATTTTTTCATATAAATGTTCAAGGATTTTAAATTCAGAATGGGTCTTACCGAACCGTCCGGTTTCGGTACCACAAACAGTGTGGAATAGTAACCCCTTCCCTGTTGAAGGAGGAGGACCATTATTATCACTTGCTGGAGGTACAGCTTGTGAATTGCCGCCAGGACTACCTCCCTTTCCGTGGGGGAAGCTGGCAAGGCTGTTTTAGGTAACGGTGAGGGGAAGTCACTTCGAACTCCAGCTTGTATCCCTGAGATACAATTTGTATAGCCCAAGGATCCACCTGTGAGCGAACCCACTGGTTGCTGAATTTTCGGAGACTCACCCCCACCGCTCCTGGCTCCGCCTGTGGAGCCCCAGCGTCATGCGGTGGACTTAGTGGAAGCCGGGGAGGACTTTTGTTCCTGGGAACTAGCTGCATGGTGCAGCTTCTTTCCTCTACCCCTGCCTCTGGCAAGAAAGGATGCACCTCTGACCTTCTTGCTTCTCTGAGAACGAAAGGACTGCATTTGATAATACGGTGCTTTCTTAGGCTGTGAGGAAACCTGAGGCAAGAAAGTCGACTTTCCAGCTGTCGCTGTGGACACAAGGTCCGAGAGGCCGTCCCCAAACAATTCCTCACCCTTATAAGGCAAAACCTCCATGTGTTTTTTAGAATCGGCATCCCCTGTCCATTGCCGAGTCCATAAGACCCTCCTGGCAGAAATGGACATTGCATTAATTCTAGAGCCCAGCAGGCAAATGTCCCTCTGGGCATCCCGCATATATAAGACGTCGTCTTTTATATGGCCCAGGGTTAGCAAGACAGTATCCCTGTCCAGGGCATCTATGTCCTCTGACAGAGTATCTGTCCATGCTGCTACAGTGCTACACATCCAGGCTGAAGCAATAGCTGGTCTCAGTAGAGTACCAGAGTGTGTATACACTGACTTCAAGATAGCTTCCTGCTTCCTATCCGCAGGATCCTTTAGGGCGGCCGTATCCTGAGACGGCAGGGTCACCTTCTTAGATAAGCGTGTCAGCGCCTTGTCTACCCTAGGGGAGGATTCCCAACGTAACCTGTCCGTTGGCGGGAAAGGGTACGCCAGCAGTAATTTTTTGGAAATCACCATTTTCTTATCAGGGGAACTCCACGCTTCTTCACATAACTCATTTAATTCATGTGACGGGGGAAAAGTCACTGCCTGCTTTTTCTCCCCAAACATATACACCCTCTTGTCAGGGACAGGGTTAACCTCTGAGTTGTGCAATACATCTTTCATTGCAATAATCATGTAGCGGATGGCCTTGGTCATCTTAGGCTGTAATTGTGCCTCATCATCGTCAACACTGGAGTCGGACTCCGTGTCGGCATCTGTGTCAACCATCTGAGATAGTGGGCGTTTATGAGACCCTGACGGCCTCTGAGTCGCCTGGGCAGGCCCGGGTTGAGACCCCGGCTGTCCCAAGGCTGCAGCGTCATCAAACCTTTTATGTAAGGAGCTTACATTATCATTTAAGACCTTCCACATATCCATCCAATCAGGTGTCGGCCCCGACGGCGGCGACACCACATTTATCCGCACTTGCTCCGCATCCACGTAACCCTCCTCATCAAACATGTTGACACAGCCGTACCGACACACAGCAGACACACAGGGAATGCTCTGACTGAAGACAGGACCCCACAAAGGCCTTTGGGGAGACAGAGAAAGAGTATGCCAGCACACACCACAGCGCTATATAACCCAGGGATACTCACTATAATAAGTGATTACCCAATAGCTGCCGATTTTATGTCTTTTGCGCCTAAATTTATGTGCCCCCCCTCTCTTTTTTACCCTTCTTGTACCTGGATACTGCAGGGGAGAGCCTAGGGAGCGTCCCTCCAGCGGAGCTGTGAAGAGAAAATGGCGCTGGTGTGCTGAGGAAGAAGGAATTGCTGCCCAGGGCGCCCCCCCCCCCCAGCGCACTGCACCCTACAGTGACCGGAGTGTGAAAGTGTGCTGCGGTGCTGTGCGCTACCTTAAATGAAGACAGGAGTCTTCAGCCGCCGTTTTCGCCGTCTTCAAGCTTCTGTTCTTCTGGCTCTGCGAGGGGGACGGCGGCGCGGCTCCGGGAACGGACGTTCGAGGACAGATGCCTGTGTTCGAACCCTCTGGAGCTAATGGTGTCCAGTAGCCTAAGAAGCGCAACCTAGCTGTAGACAGGTAGGTTTGCTTCTCTCCCCTCAGTCCCTCGTAGCAGTGAGTCTGTTGCCAGCAGAAGCTCACTGAAAATAAAAAACCTAACAAATACTTTCTTTTACTAGCAGGCTCAGGAGAGCCCACTAGGAGCACCCAGCTCTGGCCGGGCACAGATTCTAACTGAGGTCTGGAGGAGGGGCATAGAGGGAGGAGCCAGTGCACACCAGATAGTACCTAATCTTTCTTTAGAGTGCCCAGTCTCCTGCGGAGCCCGTCTATTCCCCATGGTCCTTACGGAGTCCCCAGCATCCACTAGGACGTTAGAGAAATTACATATGTACGACCACTGCAGTCTGGACAAATAGACTGGCAGACAGAGTGTACGCATGTTACAAATCTCATTACATTTTTTCTCCCTTTTTATACATTTACAAGATTAAGGGTAACCTTGATGATCCATGTAGGGATTTCATTAAGATAATTACCTAATTAACCTTTTTCTTGACTATTATAGCTTCACGGCGCAGAAAGGTTTTGTATGCAAACAGTCAGATATTCTCCTTAAAGAATAGTCAATGTTAGACTCACGTCTAAGATCTGAGACTGAATCAGTTGTGCCAATAGGCAATATTGATAGCCATTAGCATAGCCAATTTTCATTAATATATCACTAAGTTTGATAACACAATAATATTTTTTCTGCCCCTATTATTCCTGCAATTTAGCCAGTATTTGAATATCTAAAATTAGGGTCAATTATTTTACATAGGTTCTACTCTCAGGCTTTCAAATACACCCATATGCCTGGACATAGAGATTTATTTTAAATGATGAAATAAAAGTTACATTTTATTAACTAATAAACATTACAAAAGAGTGTGCCACACACTAAGCTTCTTTTTTAATGTAGTACCCACTAGTGGTTTACATTAATCACCTCCAGAAGTATGTGTGTATGTTGGTGTGCATGTATGGAATAAAGTTGTACTGTCACGGTGTGTGTGTCCTGTTTTTATTGGGGTATTTTTTTAGTAGTAGTACTACAGGTACCAGCGGGCCCGGTTTTCCACCGCATGCTGGTACTTGTGGTTCTCCAAGTACCAGCTTGCGGGGGAGGCTTGCTGGGACTTGTAGTACTGCTACTAAAAACAATATTCACAATTTCACACTTGGCTATCAGCCCCCCATCCGCCGCCCTTGGATGGGGGGGACAGCCTCGGGCTTCACCCCTGGCCCTTGTGTGGCTGGAGGGGGGGACCCCATGATTGAAGGGGTCCCCACTCCTCCAGGGTACCCCGGCCAGGGGTGACTAGTTGGGGTTTTAATGTCACGGCCGCAGGGACCGATATCAAAGTGTCCCCCGGCTGTGACATTATCTCCCCAGCTAGTGGAGCCCGGTGCTGGTTTCAGAAATACGGGGGACCCCTACACTTTTTGTCCCCCGTATTTTTGGAACCAGGACCAGGCGCAGAGCCCGGTGCTGGTTGATTAAATATGGGGTGACCCCTGTCATTCCCCCCCCCATATTTTTTCAACCAGGACCGGCTCAAAGAGCCCGAGGCTGGTTATGCTTAGGAGGGGGGACCCCACGCAATTTTTCCCCCCGTTTTTACACTAAACAGACCCTTTCCCATAGATAACCAAGCACAGATCTCACTGATCCGTGCATGGTTATCAACTGGAAAAAGCAGGTCTATTTTATTGCTGCTTTTTTTAACGAATCGAAAAAAAAACAGACCCGCACTTGAGCACTCAGAAACTAACACCCAAATACGAATGAATAGTGAATGCCCGTATTCTATGAAATAACAGCCGCGTTTGACCGATGGTCTATTCATTCGGATTTGTGAATGCTGTCATTCAAACCATTACGAATAGTCCAAACACTGCCGAGATTGGTGCTTAGTGAATTCCCGGATTGGGACTTAGAAAAAAAAACACAAATCGGGTAAACTCTGATTTTTAGTAAATACTGGCCCTTGTCTGAACATTGCTCTGATCGGATCCAACTTTCCAAAGATTTCAGGTTTTGTGTGGAACCTCCACACAGACTCTTGCTTAGCACATTTATTTCATTACTATTGCCACCCTGTGCATTGTTGCATTTATATACAGTTTTTGGTTGCTAATATCATCCTGTGCATTGTTGCATGTATATATAGTCTTGTTGCTAATAAAACCCTGTGCATTGTTGCATGTACATACTGATTGTGTTAAATTTGTATTCCAACCTGCGCATTGTTGCACTCACGTGCATTCGGTTGTTCCTCTTTGTCTGTGTGTTGAGCAGTGGTATCTAGGTAGTGTTCAGTGAACGTCTCACCGTACTGCAATTTACTCCTGCCTAGCCTTCAATAGTCGCATTAACCATACATAAGACCTGGGGGCATCTGAGTGCGGTGTGGACCTAATTCACCCTGGAAAGGTGGCTGCTATAGGAGAAGCCTAGCATTGCAGGAGGCTAAAAGACTGCTGGGCAAGGGGTAATTGCGTGAGCGTCACCAAGAACCACCAGGTAGCCCATACACACTGTAGTCCACGTAACAATTATGCTTACTGAGTGCTCAAGGTTTTCTTTTATGTCTGTGTAGCTTGTCTATTGCTGCTTTACTTAAATCTTCTCTACTAGGGGCCTAAGAGTTGATTGCAGCAGCAAATTTGTTAGCAGTTGGGCAAAACCATGTGCAGTGCAGGGGGGGGCAGATATAACATGTGCAGAGAGAGTTAGATTGGGGTGGGGTGTGTTCAAACTGAAATCTAAATTGCAGTGTAAAAATAAAGCAGCCAGTATTTACCCTGCACAGAAACAAAATAACCCACCCAAATATAACTCTCTCTGCAAATGTTATATCTGCCACACCTGAAGTGCACATGGTTTTGCCCAACTGCTAACAAATTTGCTGCTGCGATCAACTCTGAATTACCCCCTATGTGCATTGTTTTTTATGTATGTAAAGCGCCTTGAGTTCTGTTGGAGAAAGAGCGCTATATAAATAAATGTATTATTATTATTATAATAATAATAATAATATACAACACTCACCTGGTTAGTGTGTCTCTCCATACATACTGGAGCCGGGGGATGCAGCGGTAAAGGTGGCTGCTGAGGCAGCAGTGTAGGAGTCAGGAATAATGCTACTGATATACATATTAGCAGGCGCCAGGCAAAGAGACACTGCGGGAGTGCAGGAGACGGAGAACGGCACAGATGGAGTCCCTACCTGCTCCAATGTATAGTAGTAGTAGTGCGCCCGGCAGAGACGGGGGAGACAATTCTGCCCACGCATCTACGATCTGTGTGATGGTACCAGCCGCTCCACCATAGTTACAGCACTGATACCACGTGTATATATACAATGTTGTGGAATGGAAATTTGAAGTGAATAGCCAGGTGTCTGGGGGCCGCTTAGGCTCCCATAAGCTTTAGGGATTTTGATAATATGAAATGAATTTTAGATGATTTTTTAAAATCTCCAGCCATATGATTCTAAAATTTTAGGCCACTTAAAAAGAAAATGATCTCTCTGCTGTTGCAGAACATGGGATACAAGCTATATAATCATTGCTGTATATGCAGTCATAGTACCCACAAAATCAGCGCTGGCTGAATCCCAAGGTTCAGTGCCATTGTTGGCAATGAGGAGAAGATGGTGTAAGGGAAGGGAGGGCTGACCTGCTCATCATCTGAGCTTACAAGCATACTTCACCCAAAGATAACCACTCTCTAACACAGCGGTGGCCAACCCGTGGCTCTTGAGCCGCATGTGGCTCTTTCTTTATTCAAATGTGGCTCCCAACATTCTAAATCATGTGACCACAACAGATACAGAACCCGCTGCCCTCCAGCCAGACACGCAGCAGCACTACAGGGACTGAAAACTGAAGGAGCCAGATACTAGAGGTGAGACACCCACAAGCAAACAGAGAACACATTAGGGACTGCTGCAATGGCATGAGTTGATGGGGGGGGGGGGGGTGTAGTGATACATGAGGGTGGGCTAGACTGACACATGGCAGAGCTGGCTGGAGAGACACAGGAGGGTCCTAGCAGGAGTGACGCGGGAGGGTGCTGGAAGTAGTGACACATGGGAGAGCTGGCTGGAGTGACATAGGAGGGTGCTAGCAGGAGTGACACATGGGGAGCTGGCTGGAGTGACATAGGAGGGTGGTAGCAGGAGTGACACATGGGGAGCTGGCTGGAGTGACATAGGAGGGTGGTAGCAGGAGTGACACGGGGGAGCTGGCTGGAGTGACATAGGAGGGTGGTAGCAGGAGTGACACGGGGGAGCTGGCTGGAGTGACATAGGAGGGTGGTAGCAGGAGTGACACGGGGGAGCTGGCTGGAGTGACATAGGAGGGTGGTAGCAGGAGTGACACATGGGGAGCTGGCTGGAGTGACATAGGAGGGTGCTAGCAGGAGTGACACATGGGGAGCTGGCTGGAGTGACATAGGAGGGTGGTAGCAGGAGTGACACATGGGGAGCTGGCTGGAGTGACATAGGAGGGTGGTAGCAGGAGTGACACGGGGGAGCTGGCTGGAGTGACATAGGAGGGTGGTAGCAGGAGTGACACATGGGGAGCTGGCTGGAGTGACATAGGAGGGTGCTAGCAGGAGTGACACATGGGGAGCTGGCTGGAGTGACATAGGAGGGTGGTAGCAGGAGTGACACATGGGGAGCTGGCTGGAGTGACATAGGAGGGTGGTAGCAGGAGTGACACGGGGGAGCTGGCTGGAGTGACATAGGAGGGTGCTAGCAGGAGTGACACATGGGGAGCTGGCTGGAGTGACATAGGAGGGTGGTAGCAGGAGTGACACGGGGGAGCTGGCTGGAGTGACATAGGAGGGTGGTAGCAGGAGTGACACGGGGGAGCTGGCTGGAGTGACATAGGAGGGTGGTAGCAGGAGTGACACATGGAAGAGCTGGCTGGAGTGACAGGAGGGTGTTGGCAGGAGTGACACATGGAAGAGCTGGCTGGAGTGACAGGAGGGTGTTGGCAGTAGTGACACATGGGAGAGGTGGCTGGAGTGACATGGGAGAGCTGGCTGGAGTGACATAGGAGGGTGCTAGCAGGAGTGACACATGGGGGAGCTGGCTGGAGTGACACATGGGGGAGCTGGCTGGAGTGACACATGGGGTAGCTGAAGTTTATTATGTTAAAGTGGCTTTTTCAATGGATTTGGCTTACATTTTTTTTATTGTATGTCCTTCTGGCTTTTTCAATGTATTTTATACCAGGGGTGTGGTCTAGCAGGCACAAGGCCACATTCCAATTTTGCATGCGCGCCATCGGCTCGATGTCGGCTCTTTGACGTACCCAACAAGGTTTTTTGGCTCTTTGTCACTGACTGGTTGGCCACCCCTGCTCTAACACCTTACTTCACCCACTGAAATACCCGTCACTCACAACTTCTCCTGGACACTCATGGTAGTAATTAAGAGTGCACGTTTGCGAGCAGGGCCTTCCTACCTCCATGATTGTCTGTTATTACCCAGTTTTGTTTTGTCACTGTTGTTGCCAATTGTAAAGCACAAGGGTATTTGCTGCGCTATATAAGGAACTGTTAAAAAATAAGTAACAGCTCCAGGCAGATCTTTACCTGTGCAGTAATCCAGGTGGCTAATTGAATCTGTCCCTATGACTTAAGGTGCATACACACTGTGTGATATTTTAGTCAATATCGCTCTTTTTCCCCCTTCTGAGCGATATTAACTAAAATATCGCACAGTGTGAATGCTGCAAACGACGGCCGATGCTCGTTTTCGAGGGTCGTTATCTACCCCCTCTGCCAGCTGTACATGCAGGTCAATTTTGGTTATGTCGGACAAAACTGCATGTACGGGCCGGCCGCTACGTGACGTCACTGATCGATATCGTTTGTGATATCGCTCAGTGTGTATGCACTATGTCGGGCGGCCCGGGAGGGAAGGTAATACACTGTGCGATATCGCTCATAGGGGTAAATGTATGAAGCAGGGATAAGAGTGGAGAAGTGAGCCAGTGGAGATGTTGCTTATGGCAACCAATCAGCATTGAAGTAACATTTAAAATGTACATACTATAAAATTATACAGAGCAGCTGATTGGTTGCCATGGGCAACTTCACTGGCTCACTTCACCTCACCAGTTGAATACCCCTCACCCACCACTACTCCCGGGCACAAACCTTTTTTCAGAATATGACAAATATTTAAAAAAAAACGCTGTGACTTTATACTAATGCTATCGGTGATACTATAATTTGTACAAAGTCTCAATAGGGACAAGAAAAAAAAATGCAAAAGTTGTCACAGCGGCATGCGTCTCATAATCAGCCCCAATAATGTGTTTTAAAAAAAATATCGACATAAATCTAGAGTAGTGGTTTTATAAGTGCAAATGGATTCAATCACAATTCCTAGTTCTTACAGCAGACTCTCACTAGGGCTGTACTATACATGTGTGTTCTCTTTGGGGGTCATTCCGAGTTGATCGCTCGCTAGCAGTTTTTACCAGCCGTGCAAACGCTATGCCACCGCCCACTGGGAGTGTATTTTAGCTTAGCAGAAGTGCGAACGGTTGTATCGCAGAGCCAGTGGCGTAAGTTCGTCACAGATTGCCGGAGGAAAGATAAATATTGGTGCCCCCCTATTTCCTATATTAAGATAAATATATGTATGTATGTGTGTATATGTGTGTGT
Organism: Pseudophryne corroboree; assembly: GCF_028390025.1. Classification (NCBI taxonomy): domain Eukaryota; kingdom Metazoa; phylum Chordata; class Amphibia; order Anura; family Myobatrachidae; genus Pseudophryne; species Pseudophryne corroboree. The sequence goes on along the minus strand of NC_086446.1, from coordinate 313,079,890 downwards.
GTGTATGGAGTGTTCTGAAAAAAATGTATATACTGTATTTATACATTTAATTGTCTTTTATTTTAAATGACACATTTCTTAGCAGTCATACCCAGGATTAGAACTCATGACCTGTTACACTAACAGCAGACACTTTACTGATGGAGCTATTTGCTCCTGTAGAGGAAGCCTTAGAATTCTAACTATATGAAGTTACGTGTAATTGTCAGAGAAGTATCTTCATATAGTTAAAATTCTCATATTTCTTATACAGGAGCAAATAGCTTCATCAGTAAGGTGTCTGCTTCCAGTGTAATAGGTTGTGGTTTCTAATCCTGGGTATGACACTTGTAAAATGTGTATCTACAGTATAATAAAGAGGGTGTGATTTGTAAGGTGCAGGGACCAGTGAGGAAGTTGGTCCTGTAGAGGAAGCCTTAGAATTCTAACTATATGAAGTTACGTGTAATTGTCAGAGAAGTATCTTCATATAGTTAAAATTCTCATATTTCTTATACAGGAGCAAATAGCTTCATCAGTAAGGTGTCTGCTTCCAGTGTAATAGGTTGTGGTTTCTAATCCTGGGTATGACACTTGTAAAATGTGTATCTACAGTATAATAAAGAGGGTGTGATTTGTAAGGTGCAGGGACCAGTGAGGAAGTTGGTCCTGTAGAGGAAGCCTTAGAATTCTAACTATATGAAGTTACGTGTAATTGTCAGAGAAGTATCTTCATATAGTTAAAATTCTCATATTTCTTATACAGGAGCAAATAGCTTCATCAGTAAGGTGTCTGCTTCCAGTGTAATAGGTTGTGGTTTCTAATCCTGGGTATGACACTTGTAAAATGTGTATCTACAGTATAATAAAGAGGGTGTGATTTGTAAGGTGCAGGGACCAGTGAGGAAGTTGGCCACTGAAAAGACAGCAACAGCTATCAATTAACTTAATTCAATGGTGTCACAGAATAGAAGGAGAAGTGCCCCCCTTCAGAGCAGGAGCCTGGTGGCAGATGACTCCGTTGCCTCCCAGAGATCTGCCTCTGCGCAGAGCGCCTGCAAAATTTTTTTGTGTAGTTTCAGAGTAGCTCAAAACCTACTCAGCGCTTGCGGTCACTTCAGACTATTCAGTTCCGGATTTGACGTCACACACCCGCCCAGCGCTCGCCCAGCCACGCCTGCGTTTTCCCTGGCACGCCTGCGTTTTTCCGAACACTCCCTGAAAACGGTCAGTTGCCACCCAGAAACGTCCACTGCATGTCAATCACTCTGCGGGAACCAGTGCGACTGAAATGCATCACTAGACCCTGTGCAAAACTGCATCATTCGTTGTGCCCGTAAGTCACGCGTGCGCATTGTGCCGCATACGCATGCGCAGAACTGCCGTTTTTTAGCCTGATCGCTGCGCTGCGAACAAATGCAGCTAGCAATCAACTCGGAATGACCACCTTTAAACCTACATTTGTTTGGTTAATATTCATGTCATTTTGCACAGAAATAACATTATAGAACAGTACCATATTGTTAACTTTAGTTATGGTTTTTATTTGGAAATCACTCCACCGCATTTCGTTCTTCTTTTATGTAATATCATAAAAACTGGGAAACAAACGAATTACTTACTGCTTACTTCATCAACGTTTACATAATGACGTATTTAACTGTCACGTCACGCTGCCAGGAATTCTCCTGACTTCCAGCAGGCTGTTCCTTTCAGTGACGCCCCGCCCCAGGCGGATCATACGCCTTCCTTCTAATGCTCATGGGGATTGGGGAGGAGGGGGGTAACTATGCGTTTGGAATAGCCGAACGACAAGGGGCGACCTAAAGACCAACAAGTGGGCGGACTAATAAATATTAAGTGTGGGAAGGAGGGGCTTCACCTCCACAAACCTGTATTGGGCAGCCAAGTGGGTGGGGAGTAATATTCATACATAATTAATAGTCAAATAGAGATGCGTAACATCTGTTTACAGATGGACGCTTGGCGATTCTCGGACGCTGATTGGCGGAGACGCGCTAGCGAGTGGAACTTGGGCGGAAATTGTCAAAGGCCAGCTGTGATTGGCAGGTGCGGGTGGGGGCTGAGCGAGGTGGGTCAAGTAGCTTCCGGCCTTGGTGGCAACAGCAGTAGCAGCGTAGAGACGGCGAGACTGCGGTGCGGGATAAGAAGAAGTAGAAGTTGTCGGAGGCGGAGATAGGTGAGACCAGGTTCTACTTACCTACATGTCTCGCCGAATGTTACCTGTAGAGCCGGCTCTGGGCTGTGTGTGCGGGCAGCCGCACGTGTACACTTATGGCGAGACACGCATATATGTGCTGGATATGTAAGGTATATGCGTGGTGTAGATTAGCTATGTGTGACCCTGTTGTGAAGCCGCTACAGTCCCCGGCCACCACAGGCTGGGAGGCATAGTTGCATCTTGCTGTACTTGAAGTGCTGTAAGCTTCCCCATCCCAGCACACAACACATTGTTTGCTTACTGTTGTGTATTCCGTGCAGTTTGTGTGATCGCACTAGTGGTGTACTCCTGTGATTATAGTGTGGCTTATGGGTTAGCCAGTGCAATGACTGCTGCTTGGCTAAACCTGTGACACTTCAGCTAGAACTCGAAAACCATTACATACAGTAGGCTTTGTATTACTAGGTTTCTAATGTTCTCAAACCACTGTCGCATACATCTTTGATTTATGTTAACTTACAGCATATAGTATAATAAAAAATCTATATACTTACATAGTGGAATGGGTTGTGTGCCTCCCAAAATGACTTGCTTTCGCAGTGGGCACAATGCTAGTTACTAGTCTCACTTGGATAAATGTTTTGTACAATATAGTACGATTGCTCTCTAATTACACTGGAGAGTGAGTTATTGTTGATCAGTGTGAAAAGATGGCGGCAGAGCATTGCTTGAGAAGCTAGGGATGATTATGTATTGTTGCTACACTGTTAAATATGACATAAGCATCATGGGGCAGATTTAACAATGAGTGATATTCTTGTTATCACTCATTACATGTGTTTGAAAAATGACAGGAGCTGATTGGCTGCAGCACCTTTTAACATATGTAACGAGTGATAACAAGAATATCACTGTTAATTCTGCCCCTTTATTAGTAGCCGTACAATGGCCTACTGCATGTTGCTGTTAATGTGTCCACGGAGTCAAATCCTCATTATTTCTATTAATGTTCTGCTCTACACAGAGTAATTGGTTGTACAATACTGTATGTGGATGAAAAAACCATTGACTTATCTGACCCGCAGTATTAAAGTGAACATATTTGGGCATTAACCACCCTAAAAGCAGGAATGACAAGCAGTTTGTCACGGGCTGTAGCTATCTGGCCGGCGGTCACAATACCGTTACCTACATTTCGCCCCCTCACTATCCCGACGGTTGGCATGCCGACCAACAACGACTATTCCCACTCATGGGTGTCCACGACACCCATAGAGTGGGAATAGAACTTCTGGCGAGCGCAGCGAGGGGCTTCGTTGTGTTTGCCCCCTCCCTCGCCGGGCATGTAAATGCCAGGATCCCACAGTCGGTATTGTGACCCAACCCATATTTCACAAATGTCAGTTGTAGGCACTCCTGTGAACACAAATAGTAAATACTGTAGCAGATGATAATATACACTGCTCAAAAAAATAAAGGGAACACTAAAATGACACATCCTAGATCTGAATGAATGAAATATTCTTATTAAATACTTTGTTCTTTACATAGTTGAATGTGCTGACAACAAAATCACACATTATCAATGGAAATCACATTTATTAACCCATGGAGGTCTGGATTTGGAGTCACCCTCAAAATTAAAGTGGAAAAACACACTACAGGCTGATCCAACTTTGATGTAATGTCCTTAAAACAAGTCAAAATGAGGCTCAGTAGTGTGTGTGGCCTCCACGTGCCTGTATGACCTCCCTACAACCCACACAAGTGGCTCAGGTAGTGCAGCTCATCCAGGATGGCACATCAATGTGAGCTGTGGCAAGAAGGTTTGCTGTGTCTGTCAGCGTAGTGTCCAGAGCATGGAGGCGCTACCAGGAGACAGGCCAGTACATCAGGAGACGTGGAGGAGGCCGTAGGAGGGCAACAACCCAGCAGCAGGACCGCTACCTCCTCCTTTGTGCAAGGAGGAACAGGAGGAGCACTGCCAGAGCCCTGCAAAATGACCTCCAGCAAGCCACAAATGTGCATGTGTCTACTCAAACGATCAGAAACAGACTCCATGAGGGTGGTATGAGGGCCCGACGTCCACAGGTGTGGGTTGTGCTTACAGCCCAACACCGTGCAGGACGTTTGGCATTTGCCAGAGAACACCAAGATTGGCAAATTCGCCACTGGCACTCTGTGCTCTTCACAGATGAAAGCAGGTTCTCACTGAGCACGTGACAGAGTCTGGAGACGCCAAGGAGAACATTCTGCTGCCTGCAACATCCTCCAGCATGACCGGTTTGGCAGTGGGTCAGTAATGGTGTGGGGTGGCATTTCCTTGGGGGGCAGCACAGCCCTCCATGTGCCTGCCAGAGGTAGCCTGACTGCCATTAGGTACCGAGATGAGATCCTCAGACCCCTTGTGAGACCATATGCTGGTGCAGTTGGCCCTGGGTTCCTCCTAATGCAAGACAATGCTAGACCTCATGTGGCTGGAGTGTGTCAGCAGTTCCTGCAAGACGAAGGCATTGATGCTATGGACTGGCCTGCCCATTCCCCAGACCTGAATCCAATTGAGCACATCTGGGACATCATGTCTCGCTCCATCCACCAATGCCACGTTGCACCACAGACTGTCCAGGAGTTGGCTTATGCTTTAGTCCAGGTCTGGGAGGAGATCCCTCAGGAGACCATCCGCCACCTCATCACGAGCATGCCCAGGCATTGTAGGGAGGTCATACAGGCACGTGGAGGCCACACACACTACTGAGCCTCCATTTTGACTTGTTTTAAGGACATTACATCAAAGTTGGATCAGCCTCTAGTGTGTTTTTCCACTTTAATTTTGAGGGTAACTCCAAATCCAGACCTCCATGGGTTAATAAATTTGATTTCCATTGATAATTTTTGTGTGATTTTGTTGTCAGCACATTCAACTATGTAAAGAACAAAGTATTTAATAAGAATATTTCATTCATTCAGATCTAGGATGTGTTATTTTAGTGTTCCCTTTATTTTTTTGAGCAGTGTAGTATTTAATCCTCTTTTAAGTGAGCATGTACTCCATGTACTCCATTACTGCAAACAGTGAGTTCCTCCTGTACACATTAGAGCTCATTTATGAAACGCACAGATGTTTTTTTTTTGTGAAAACCGTTTACATTCTACTGTAACTTTTTATATTTGTTTTTGTTTAATTTAAAATTAGCCACACCAGAAAACCTCAACATTCAGAAAACTTAAACTGAAAAAGTAAAGAAAAATATGTACAGTGGAAAATTAAGTGCTATTGTGGCTAAATTGGACAAAGATTTAGGGGGATATTCAATTCGGGTGTAGTATGGTATGCCGGCGGTCAGGCTCCCGGAGACCAGCATACCGACAGCTGGGCGAGTGCAAATGAACCCCTTGCGTGCTCGCCGCGCTATGTATTCTCCCTCCAGGGGGGGGGGTTGTGGACCCCCAAGAGGGAGAAGAACTGTCGGTATGCTGGCGGTCGGGATTCCGGCGCTGGTATGCTGGAAGACCACCCATTTAATTCAATACAGCAGTTGGATGTGCCAATCAGGAGTGGCACATTGGGGCCGATTCAATTGTTTTGGGTGTCTAAAAATCTTAGACGCCAAGACAATTGTCGTAAATTCACAATTCATTTAAAATGTAGGTTTAGCTGCCTGAAACAGCTAAACGACCTGCTTTGGGCGTCCAAACTCAGGAGGCTGCGAGGAGAAAGTGTCCAATTGAAATGCTGCCCTCTAGTGGCGGCTGTGCGATACTCAATTGAATCGACCCCATTGTTTTTGCTGTCTGCACTACCATTATTATTATCCTTTATTTATATGGTGCCATAAAGAATCCGCAGTGCCCAATTAGAGAGTACATGAACGAATAATCAAAACAAGAAAAGAGTGACTTATAGTTGAAGACAATATAGGACAAGTACATGGGAAATAAACATAGCTACATCAGATGACACTTGAATAAATAGGGTGACAGAGCTGTGCTCATGAGGGCTTACGTTCGAAGGGGGAGGGGCAGGCAGACAGTCATAGGTGACACACATGCGGTAGACAGTGTGGAATTAGGGGGGTACACATGATGTGCTGAGCTATCTAGCGCAGAACGCTCAGCACACATCTTTTCCTCCAAGCCCCCCCCCCTTCCTGCTCGGCACAAAGCGCAATGTGTGCTGAATGAGGTGGGGGGGGGGGGGGCAGGGATGCTGTAGACGCTCACTTCACCCAGCAGTGAAGTGGGCGATCTAACTAGATTTTGCATGCATGTCGAATCTAGAGCTGGCGATAGCGATGCGCGGGACAGTGTATCTCTGTCGCCGACACCCTACACATGGAGCGCAGAACGCTCAGCGCACATCTTTTCCTCCAAGCCCCCCCCCCCCCTTCCTGCTCAGCACAAAGCGCAATGTGTGCTGAATGAGGTGAGGGGGGGGGGGGGGGGGGGGCAGGGATGCTGTAGACGCTCACTTCACCCAGCAGTGAAGTGGGCGATCTAACTAGATTTTGCATGCATGTCGAATCTAGAGCTGGCGATAGCGATGCGCGGGACAGTGTATCTCTGTCGCCGACACCCTACACATGGAGCGATGTGTGCTTAATTTATAAGCAATCTAGTCAGATTGCTTAGAAATTAAGTTAAAATGGCTACGTGTGTACCCCCCCTATAGAGAGTTAGGATGAGATTTGGCTGGAATGGCAAATTTGTTTGCATTGCATTGATTTGAATGTTCCCTTAAGCTACAAATGCGTGTTAGCAGTCTATACATTTCTAATTTCTTATACGTTATAAAAGTTCACATTGTAAGAAATCAGAATTGAGTAGGTTGCATAATGCATACATTTCTAGCTTAGGGTAGATACAGGTCATGCCTATGTGCTAAATTTTGTGAGCATGTACACTTCTGTGGACCTTTTTTAGAATTTTACATATCCTGGTTTCTCATACGTCCTATAGGATGCTGGGGACTCCGTAAGGACCATGGGGTATAGACGGGATCCGCAGGAGACATGTGCACTCTAAAGACTTTAGGATAGAATGGGTGTGAACTGGCTCCTCCCTCTATGCCCCTCCTCCAGACCTCAGACTCTGGGCCCAGGAGTGACTGGACACACACTAGGGGAGCTCTACTGAGTTTCTCTAAAAGACTTTATTGTTAGGTTTTTTATTTTCAGAGAGATCTGCTGGCTACAGGCTCCCTGCATCGTGGGACTGAGGGGAGAGAAGTCAGACCTACTTCTTTTTTAGTTAAGGGCTCTGCTTCTTAGGCTACTGGACACCATTAGCTCCAGAGGGTTCGATCACTTTGTTCGCCTAGCTGCTTGTTCCCGGAGCTGCGCCGTTACCCCCCTCACAGAAGCCAGAAGAAAGAAGCCGGGTGAGTATGTGAAAAACAGAAGAATTCAGTGACGGCAGAAGACATTAGTAACGGAGGTACAGCGCGGCGGTTGCGCTGCGCTCCATGCTCCCACACACCAACGACACTCACAGGGTGCAGCGCGCTGGGGGGAGTGCCCTGGGCAGCAAGTTACTGAGGGTCAAATCCGCTGGCAAGAGAGGCATATTCGGTGCCCGGGCACCGTGTACGTACCCCCGCCAGTATAAAGCAGCGGCCGCGCTGCGCGCCATTGCTCCCACACACCAACGGCTTTGCAAGGGTGCAGGGGGGGGGGGGGGGGGGGCGGCGCCCTCCCCTGGGCAGCAATATAAACCTGTGTTTGTGATAAAACATGTATACAGTGCGTGGGCACTGTATACGGACCCCCGCCAGCATAAAAAAGTATTTTAATAGAGGGGCTGAAGCACGCCGAGAAGGGGTGGGGCTTAGCCCTCACACAAGGATTCTGCGCCATTTTCTCCATGTCCCCGCTAAAAGCATGTATATAGTGCAAATGAGGGGGGGCACAGTGTTTTAGTGCTATATAGAAGGAAATATAGCACTATATTTTAGATAATGGCCATGTATTCATTATTGTTGTGCATATATCTGTGTGTACCCTGTCAGATATACCCACTATAGCTTTTTAGTCAACATATGTCGACATGCGTGAGTGCTCTGTCACAAATAGCTGTGGGGATCACTGTCTGCATCGCCGACGCCTGTTGGTACTTGATTCGGTAGATGCAGTATCAGCAGGTCGGTAGTTGTATGCTTGTTAAAAGTAAACACTGTATGGGAGACACAGTAGTGTGTGGGTGACCCTGTCGGCACCAACTGTTCTTACTGGGTATAAATTAACATGCTGTAACTGCCTTATACCTGTGTGTATATGTATGTGTGTGTATATGTATATCTATCTATCTATCTATCTATCTATCTATCTATCTATCTATCTATCTATCTATCTATCTATCTGTTCCATGGGCCTGTAGCTCGAGCATTGACATGGTAGTATATGTGGGGAAGTGTGATTAAAATATATATGTATACTTCCCTCGAACCTCTCGGGGTTGCAAGAATGTTATTTTGCCTGGTTACTACTCCCTGCTGTCGACGAATATTAGGTTTTCTGTCGACCATAAGGTTTCCTGCTAGATCCACAACTGGGGCATTTTAGTACATGGTCATACACATTAATGTCACTAGGGACCCGACTGTTCCGGACAATCCGTATATATATATATACGGATATGGGTCTCAGATCCTCTCAAGGAGTCCGAATGTGTTTATTCCTTTCCCGCCGAGGATAGAATACTGTGAAGGTCAACTCCTGGTCGACACGGGGCCCTGTCGCAAAGGATCGTACACAGGAAGCTAAGTGATATTTTATTTCTATGCTTTGGAGTTATTTGCATTATATGCACATGGGGGAGTGTTTGTATTCGGAAGGGCATCCGATAGAATGATACTACAGAGAGAAGGGATGTTTCTTAGGTTGATTCTTCTCTATAACATTGCAGCAGGTTGCTGTGCGACTGCAGGAGGGAATGCTGAGGCTGAATCCGAGAGATACTGGAGTGTTTCCCTGGGACGGTGTACCGATGTTTGGGGATGCCTCAGTTAAGTCGATCTCGGCGGATACCACTGGGAAGTCTACCTTCGTGAGTTAGATTCCCTCACAACGGTTGGTGATGCATTCTGTTGTGGGATGCAGTCATTTTAACCAGTTCATTACCATTTTTTCCCTTTCGGTGAAGATAGTGGAAGGTGAAAAGGTAAGAGTTCTGCAGCCTTGTTAGGTTCGCAGAAGTGGATGTCGTTTCTGTGTCTACCACATCCACCCCATGTCGCTGGGTCTATCTGGCTGGAGCCCACACCGGTGGGAACTCGTCTAATACTCTTCAGTCAGTCTGGGAATGGACTTGGTTCTGTGAGTTAATAATAGAATCCATAGGGGGACATACTGGAGTTTACAGATGATTCCCCTCACGGATTTTTCAATTAGATCTTACCGATTCCCCTCTGGAAGGGGAGGTAGTATGCGGCGCCATACCAGAGTTGCGTCAGGTTCAGGACATTGTCCTGCTGTCTCTGTTAAAAAAACAAAACAAAAAACGTGAAGGATGAAAAGGGTTTAGTTGCGTTTTTCTCCGCATTCAGCTTACCTGGGTTGATATCCAGGATTGTCTTTGCCATTTCACCGGAGTGATGGCAGTATGATGGGTTTCTTTCAATAGTAAGAGCCTTTGTTATTCTGTACTGAGACGCTCTCCTGATTAAGGCGAGGTCAAGAAACAAGTGGTGCAAATCGTGGTTTCTCTCTGACTGTTCTTCAACACAGGGAATGGCTGTTGTACCCAACGACGCAGATGTCGGAGGTGGGTATCAGAGTAGATGCTGAACGGCTGAGGTTCCGTGTTTTCCTGCGGAAAGAGGTCTGAGGATCCACAGTCAGATCAGATTTGCAGTGACAATCCATCAATATGTTCCGTTGATAAAGAAGATGGTGCGGCCTAAGAAGCTTGTCGGTGAGCAGGTCAAATGCCAGAGTGGTTTTCACGGGGCCAGTTGGAAATGTGGTCCGGGTCTCACCTGCACATGCGCCAGAATGTAATCCTAATGTCCAGGAGATCGCTCCTGTGGTGTCTGCTCAGTTCCTACCTCCTAGAGGGACGAAGGTTCGGAATCCAAGTGGAGATCATGGTGTCCATGCATGCAGATCTCCGAGACTGGGGAGCAGTCCTTGCAAGGAAAGTATTTCCAGAGGAAAAGGTCAAGCTGGGAAGCTTGTCTGCAATAAGTTTTCTTGAATTAAGAGCTATTTTCAGTGAACATATGCTTAGTGATCTGCCCGTGTTAATTCTGTCGGACGACTTGGCAGCAGTGGTGTAAGTAAGCAGCTAGGGCGGAACAAGGAGCAAAGCGGAAATGGCAGATGCCGTAAACGTTTTCTGCTGGGTGGAAAGACTGGTAAACACTATATTAGCAGTTTTCGTTCCGGATGTGGACGATGGAGAAATAGATTCCTCTGCAGTTGCATCCGGGAGAAATACAGTAGTCATCGAAGTTTTCACTAAAGTGACAAGTCTTTGAGGAGTGCCTCAATCGGACATGTTGGCGTCTCACCTCAACGAGAGATCTCAGGGATTTTGTTCCAGGTCAGGGGACACTCAAGCTATAGCAGTGGACGTCCTCTGGACACCGTGGGTGTTTTCAGTTGTTCTGTGTGTCCCCTCCGTTTTCACTCTTCTGAAGGTGATAAACGTAAGACTAACAAAGGTTCAGGCGATCCTCATTGTTCCGGTCTAAACATGGAGGGCTTGGTATCCAGTTCTTCAAAATTTACTCTTAGAAGATCCTCTACGTGAGGAACTGTTACAGCAAGATCCGGGCGTGTATCAAGACTTACCGCAGCTGCGTTTGACGGCGTGGCGGTTGAATGCCATATCCTAGCCAGAAAGGGTATTCCCAGTGAGGTCATTCCACTTTTCTTCAGGCTAGAACAGAGGTAACGGCAAAGCCTTACCACCGTGTTTGGAGAAAATGTGTCTTGGTGTGAATCCAAGACTGATACTACGGAAGCTTCAGCTGGGTCCTTCTTCTCCATTCTTTGCAAGCAGGTGTGTGTGCAGGCCTAAAGTTAGGCTCCATTCGAGTGCGGTTTTGGCCTTATAATTTTTCTTTCAAGAAAGAATTGTCGACCTTTCCGGAGGTTCGGACCTTCCTGGAAGGAGTACTGCACATCCAACCTCCATTTGTGCCCCCATTGGCACCGTGGGACCTTGACGTGGTGTTGAGTTTTCTTGTGTCACAATGATTGGAACCTTTATGAAAGGTTGTGTTAAAATTTCTCTCTTGGAGAGTGGTCATGTGTTTGGCTTTGGCGTCCGCAAAGCGGGTGTCGGAAGTAGCGGCTGGGTCTCACAAGAGCCCCTGTTTGATCTTCCAGGTGGTTGAAGCGAAATTGAGAACTCTGATAATAGTTCTGGCAAAAGTGGTTTAGGTGTTTCGCAGAAACCAGCCTATTTGATGCCTGTGGTTACTTAAGCATTGGCTGATTCAAGGTCTCTTGAGTTAGTCAGGGCTTTGAATATTTATGTCGCCAATTTGGCTCAGATTGGGGAAACAGAGGTTCTGTTTGTCCGGTATGCTCCCAGCGTGATTGGGGCACCTGCGTCTCTGCAGTCGGTTACACGCTAGATCTGTGATCTGTTTCGGCGTTGTCGTTCTACGTCTGGATTGCCGTTACCGAATTCGGTGGTGACCCATTCTACTAGGAAGGTGGGTTTTTCTTGGGAGGAGGCTCGGCGGTTCAACTTGGTTGGGTTCAAGCACTTTTGCTAAGCTCTACAAGTTTGATACCCTGGCTGATGGGGACCTCATGTTGCTCAATCGGTGCTGCAGAGTCGTCCGCACTCTACTGCCCGGTCTGGAGCTTTCGTATAAACCCCATGGCCCTTACGGAGTCCCCAGCATCCTCTAGAAAGTATGAGAAAATAGGATTTTAATACCTACCGGTGAATCCTTTTCTCTTAGTCCGTAGAGGATGCTGGGCGCCTGTCCCAGTGCGTACTGTGTCTGCAGTTATTGGTTAGGGTTACACTCTCTTGTGGTGGTTCTTTTCTGTCAGGCTGTTGCTGACGTTGTACATGCCATGGCAGGCGGTGTCTTATTGGTTGTGTTGACACACTGGTTGTGTTACATATTCTCTCAGCATGTGGCTGTGTATTTTTCATGCCGTTGGCTGGTTTTCTATTGAATGCCACGTATTGCGGTATGTTCGTGGTGTGAGCTGGTATGACACTCACCGTGTGTAAACAATAAATTCTTTCCTCGAAATGTCCTTCTCCCTGCGCACCATTTTCTAACTGAGGTCTGGAGGAGGGGCATAGAGGGAGGAGCCAGTTCACACCCATTCAAAGTCTTATAGTGTGCCCATGTCTCCTGCGGATCCCGTCTATACCCCATGGTCCTTACGGAGTCCCCAGCATCCTCTACAGACTAAGAGAAAAGGATTTACCGGTAGGTATTTATTAAAATCCTATTTTTCTTTAGTGTGTCGCTAGCTGTAGGCAACCTGTGTTACGCTGGCTGCTGTGGAACCATACTTCCCAGAATACCATGACAAAGCTATGGCAGTGCATTCTGGGACGTGTAGATCCACAGCATCTGGTGGGCCACATGTTTGCCTACCCCTGGCATACCCAACGGAGTACTGTTCGCAAACTGAAACATCTGGCTATTTCATTAGTTGGTTAGATTTGATCTGCAGTAGAGTGGAACACACACACACACACACACACACACACACACACACACACACACACACACACACACACACACACACACACACACACACACACACACACACACACACACACACACCCCCCCCCCCTGCGTGAAGAAGCCCTTTCCTTACCGATGTGTAAAAACATTTCACAGAAATGTTTAATCTCAAACTGTAGGCTGTTTAAACAGAAGCACTATGATTATTATATTTAAGAATATGTATTTCTCTAACGTCCTAAGTGGATGCTGGGGACTCCGTAAGGACCATGGGGAATAGCGGCTCCGTAGGAGACTGGGCACAAAAGTAAAAGCTTTAGGACTACCTGGTGTGCACTGGCTGCTCCCCCCATGACCCTCCTCCAAGCCTCAGTTAGATTTTTGTGCCCGAACGAGAAGGGTGCACACTAGGTGGCTCTCCTGAGCTGCTTAGTGAAAAGTTAGTTTTAGGTTTTTTATTTTCAGTGAGACCTGCTGGCAACAGGCTCACTGCACCGAGGGACTAAGGGGAGAAGAAGCGAACTCACCTGCGTGCAGAGTGGATTGGGCTTCTTAGGCTACTGGACATTAGCTCCAGAGGGACGATCACAGGCCCAGCCATGGATGGGTCCCAGAGCCGCGCCGCCGGCCCCCTTACAGAGCCAGAAGACTGAAGAGGTCCTGGAAATCGGCGGCAGAAGACGTCCTGTCTTCAATAAGGTAGCGCACAGCACCGCAGCTGTGCGCCATTGCTCTCAGCACACTTCACACTCCGGTCACTGAGGGTGCAGGGCGCTGAGGGGGGCGCCCTGAGACGCAATAAAAACACCTTAGATGGCTAAAAATACATCACATATAGCTCCTGGGCTATATGGATGCATTTAACCCCTGCCAGTTTTAACTTAAAAAAGCGGGAGAAAGGCCGCCGAGAAGGGGGCGGAGCCTATCTCCTCAGCACACAAGCGCCATTTTCCCTCACAGCTCCGTTGGAGGGAAGCTCCCTGGCTCTCCCCTGCAGTCCTGCACTACAGAAACGGGGTAAAACAAGAGAGGGGGGGCACTAAATTTGGCAGATTAATAATACAGCAGCTATATAAGGGAAAAACACTTATATAAGGTTATCCCTGTGTGTATGTATATGTGTATATATATATATATATATATATATATATATATATATATATATATATATATATATATATATATATATATATATATATATATATATATATATAGCGCTCTGGTGTGTGCTGGCAAACTCTCCCTCTGTCTCCCCAAAGGGCTAGTGGGGTCCTGTCCTCTATCAGAGCATTCCCTGTGTGTGTGCTGTGTGTCGGTACGTTGTGTCGACATGTATGAGGAGGAAAATGGTATGGAGGCGGAGCAATTGCCTGTAATAGTGATGTCACCCCCTAGGGAGTCGACACCTGACTGGATGGTCGTATGGAAGGAATTACGTGATAGCGTCAGCACTTTACAAAAGACTGACGACATGAGACAGCCGGAAAAACAGTTAATACCTGTCCAGGCGTCTCAAACACCGTCAGGGGCTCTAAAGCGCCCCTTACCTCAGATGGTCGACACAGACCCAGACACGGACACTGACTCCAGTGTCGACGGTGAGGAAACAAACGTATTTTCCAGTAGGGCCACACGTTACATGATCACGGCAATGAAGGAGGTTTTGAACATTTCTGATACTACAAGTACCACAAAAAAGGGTATTATGTGGGGTGTGAAAACTACCCGTAGTTTTTCCTGAATCAGATGAATTAAATGAGGTGTGTGATGAAGCGTGGGTTTCCCCCGATAAAAAAACTGCTAATTTCTAAAAAATTATTGGCATTATACCCTTTCCCGCCAGAGGTTAGGGCGCGTTGGGAAACACCCCCTAGGGTAGATAAGGCGCTCACACGCTTATCAAAACAAGTGGCGTTACCGTCTCCGGATACGGCCGCCCTCAAGGAGCCAGCTGATAGAAAGCTGGAAAATATCCTAAAAAGTATATACACACATACTGGTGTTATACTGAGACCAGCAATCGCCTCAGCCTGGATGTGCAGTGCTGGGGTGGCTTGGTCGGATTCCCTGACTGAAAATATTGATACCCTGGACAGGGACAGTATATTATTGACTATAGAGCATTTAAAGGATGCATTTCTATATATGCGAGATGCACAGAGGGATATTTGCACTCTGGCATCAAGAGTAAGTGCGCTGTCCATTTCTGCCAGAAGAGGGTTATGGACGCGACAGTGGTCAGGTGATGCGGATTCCAAACGGCATATGGAAGTATTGCCGTATAAAGGGGAGGAGTTATTTGGGGTTGGTCTATCGGACCTGGTGGCCACGGCAACGGCTGGGAAATCCACCTTTTTACCCCAGGTCACCTCTCGGCAGAAAAAGACACCGTCTTTTCAGGCTCAATCCTTTCGTCCCCATAAGGGCAAGCGGGCAAAAGGCCGCTCATATCTGCCCCGGGGCAGAGGTAGGGGAAAAAGACTGCAGCAGGCAGCCTCTTCCCAGGAACAGAAGCCCTCCCCCGCTTCTGCCAAGTCCTCAGCATGACGCTGGGGCCTTACAAGCGGACTCTGGTACGGTGGGGGGTCGTCTCAAGAATTTCAGCGCGCAGTGGGTTCACTCGCAAGTGGACCCCTGGATCCTGCAGGTAGTATCTCAGGGGTACA
Organism: Pseudophryne corroboree; assembly: GCF_028390025.1. NCBI lineage: Eukaryota > Metazoa > Chordata > Amphibia > Anura > Myobatrachidae > Pseudophryne > Pseudophryne corroboree. The sequence goes on along the minus strand of NC_086446.1, from coordinate 313,064,397 downwards.
AATTGGAATTCGAGACGTCTCCCCCTCGCCGGTTCCTGAAGTCTGCTTTACCAACGTCTCCCTCCGACAGGGAGGCGGTATTGGAAGCCATTCACAAGCTGTATTCCCAGCAGGTGATAATCAAGGTACCCCTCCTACAACAGGGAAAGGGGTATTATTCCACGCTGTTTGTGGTACCGAAGCCGGACGGCTCGGTGAGACCTATTTTAAATCTGAAATCCTTGAACACTTACATACAAAGGTTCAAATTCAAGATGGAGTCACTCAGAGCAGGGATAGCGAACCTGGAAGAAGGGGACTATATGGTGTCTCTGGACATCAAGGATGCTTACCTCCATGTCCCAATTTGCCCTTCTCACCAAGGGTACCTCAGGTTTGTGGTACAGAACTGTCACTATCAGTTTCAGACGCTGCCGTTTGGATTGTCCACGGCACCCCGGGTCTTTACCAAGGTAATGGCCGAAATGATTCTTCTTCGAAGAAAAGGCGTCTTAATTATCCCTTACTTGGACGATCTCCTGATAAGGGCAAGGTCCAGAGAACAGTTAGAGGTCGGAGTAGCACTATCTCAAGTAGTGCTACGACAGCACGGGTGGATTCTAAATATTCCAAAATCGCAGCTGATTCCGACGACACGTCTGCTGTTCCTAGGGATGATTCTGGACACAGTCCAGAAGAAGGTGTTTCTCCCGGAGGAGAAAGCCAGGGAGTTATCCGAGCTAGTCAGGAACCTCCTAAAACCAGGCCAAGTGTCAGTGCATCAATGCACAAGGGTCCTGGGAAAAATGGTGGCTTCTTACGAAGCGATTCCATTCGGCAGATTCCACGCAAGAACTTTTCAGTGGGATCTGCTGGACAAATGGTCCGGATTGCATCTTCAGATGCATCAGCGGATAACCCTGTCTCCAAGGACAAGGGTGTCTCTCCTGTGGTGGTTGCAGAGTGCTCATCTTCTAGAGGGCCGCAGATTCGGCATTCAGGACTGGGTCCTGGTGACCACGGATGCCAGCCTGAGAGGCTGGGGAGCAGTCACACAGGGAAGAAATTTCCAGGACTTGTGGTCAAGCCTGGAGACATCACTTCACATAAATATCCTGGAGCTAAGAGCCATCTACAATGCTCTGAGCCTAGCAAGACCTCTGCTTCAAGGTCAGCCGGTGCTGATCCAGTCGGACAACATCACGGCAGTCGCCCACGTAAACAGACAGGGCGGCACAAGAAGCAGGAGGGCAATGACAGAAGTTGCAAGGATTCTTCGCTGGGCAGAAAATCATGTGATAGCACTGTCAGCAGTGTTCATTCCGGGTGTGGACAACTGGGAAGCAGACTTCCTCAGCAGACACGACCTCCACCCGGGGGAGTGGGGACTTCACCCAGAAGTCTTCCACATGATTGTGAACCGTTGGGAAAAACCAAAGGTGGACATGATGGCGTCCCGCCTCAACAAAAAACTAGACCGATATTGCGCCAGGTCAAGGGACCCTCAGGCCATAGCTGTGGACGCTCTGGTAACACCATGGGTGTACCAGTCAGTGTATGTGTTCCCTCCTCTGCCTCTCATACCCAAGGTACTGAGGATCATAAGAAGGAGAGGAGTAAGGACTATACTCGTGGCTCCGGATTGGCCAAGAAGGACTTGGTACCCGGAACTTCAAGAGATGCTCACAGAGGACCCGTGGCCTCTACCTCTAAGAAAGGACCTGCTCCAGCAGGGACCCTGTCTCTTCCAAGACTTACCGCGGCTGCGTTTGACGGCATGGCGGTTGAACGCCGGATCCTGAAGGAAAAAGGCATTCCGGATGAAGTCATCCCTACCCTGATCAAAGCCAGGAAGGATGTAACCGTACAACATTATCACCGTATATTGGCGTAAATATGTTGCGTGGTGCGAGGCCAGGAAGGCCCCTACAGAGGAATTTCAACTGGGTCGTTTCCTGCATTTCCTACAAACAGGACTGTCTATGGGCCTAAAATTAGGGTCCATTAAGGTTCAGATTTCGGCCCTGTCGATTTTCTTCCAAAAAGAACTGGCTTCAGTTCCTGAAGTACAGATGTTTGTCAAGGGGGTACTGCATATACAACCTCCTTTTGTGCCTCCAGTGGCACCTTGGGATCTCAATGTAGTTTTGGGATTCCTAAAATCACATTGGTTTGAACCACTTTCCACTGTGGACTTAAAATATCTCACATGGAAGGTGGTAATGCTGTTAGCCCTGGCTTCAGCCAGGCGTGTCTCAGAATTGGCGGCTTTATCCTATAAAAGCCCTTACCTAATTTTTCATACGGACAGGGCAGAATTGAGGACTCGTCCTCAATTTCTCCCTAAGGTGGTTTCAGCATTTCACTTGAACCAGCCTATTGTGGTGCCTGCGGCTACTAGGGACTTGGAGGACTCCAAGTTGCTGGACGTAGTCAGGGCCCTGAAAATATGTTTCCAGGACGGCTGGAGTCAGAAAATCTGACTCGCTATTTATCCTGTATGCACCCAACAAGCTGGGTGCTCCTGCTTCAAAGCAGACTATTGCTCGCTGGATTTGTAGTACAATTCAGCTTGCACATTCTGTGGCAGGCCTGCCACAGCCAAAATCTGTAAATGCCCATTCCACAAGGAAGGTGGGCTCATCTTGGGCGGCTGCCCGAGGGGTCTCGGCTTTACAACTTTGCCGAGCAGCTACTTGGTCAGGGGCAAACACGTTTGCTAAATTCTACAAATTTGATACCCTGGCTGAGGAGGACCTGGAGTTCTCTCATTCGGTGCTGCAGAGTCATCCGCACTCTCCCGCCCGTTTGGGAGCTTTGGTATAATCCCCATGGTCCTTACGGAGTCCCCAGCATCCACTTAGGACGTTAGAGAAAATAAGAATTTACTTACCGATAATTCTATTTCTCATAGTCCGTAGTGGATGCTGGGCGCCCATCCCAAGTGCGGATTGTCTGCAATACTTGTACATAGTTATTGTTACAAAAATCGGGTTATTATTGTTGTGAGCCATCTTTTCAGAGGCTCCTCTGTTATCATGCTGTTAACTGGGTTCAGATCACAGGTTGTACGGTGTGATTGGTGTGGCTGGTATGAGTCTTACCCGGGATTCAATATCCTTCCTTATTGTGTACGCTCGTCCGGGCACAGTATCCTAACTGAGGCTTGGAGGAGGGTCATGGGGGGAGGAGCCAGTGCACACCAGGTAGTCCTAAAGCTTTTACTTTTGTGCCCAGTCTCCTGCGGAGCCGCTATTCCCCATGGTCCTTACGGAGTCCCCAGCATCCACTACGGACTATGAGAAATAGAATTATCGGTAAGTAAATTCTTATTTTTTAATTCATGATTGGTTTTAGTGGGGTAAAATTTATGTTAAACTAGCGTTAGCATTGTACATAGCCTTATCTTGCACAATTAAAACCATTATCATTGGTCATTTTCAGTGTTTATGCATATATAGGGGAGATTCGGGTAAGTGTACATTGTAGTTGGTTATGAGAAGGAAAATCTAATTACTTTTTTTTTTTTTTTTTCTCGTACATCACGAGGCTGCGAGAAAAATGTCAGCCCCGAGGCTACTGGGTGTCGAAACGGAGTAACAATTGAACTGCTCCATTTTGCGCCCCATGGTGGTAGCCGCAAGGTTAAACGATTGTATCGGCCCTATTTTGCTGATAGCCGCTGACAGTAGTTTGAATTATCGTACTGCGGACGATCAGGTTTTCCATTGCCGGATTCTTAGGGCTGTAACACGCGCCGGTTTCTCCTGGATGGCAAAAAGCTGGGCAAACTTTGGCTTTTTGCCATCCGGGAGAAACCGGCAGAGTCTTTCACGCACAACGGCTTTGAGCCGTGTGTGATGCTGTGCGCATGCGCAGCATTAGACACTGCTTGAAAAAAAACCTGTTGTGTTTGAAAGCTCCTATAATAAAAATATATATATATATACACACACACACACACACACACACACACACACACACACACACACACACACACACACACACACACACACACACACACACAGCGCCGGACCTTCCAGTGGATATTTCCGGCTGCAGCCCAGCAGCCAAACCGTGCACTGTGAAACGACCCTTCCCTTTGCACTGTTCTTTACAATACCGGCACGGGAAAAAGCCATGCATCTTGAAACAACCACACCACTTTTTTTCAGAGAGTCCTGTATTTCAGCTGAAGTTATTTGTGGATTTTTCTTTGCATCCCGAACAATTTTCCTGGCAGTTGTGGCTGAAATTTTTGTTGGTCTACCTGACCGTGATTTGGTTTCCACAGAATCCCTCATTTTCCACGTCTTAATTAGAGTTTGAACACTGCTGATGGGCATTCTCAATTGCTTGGATATCTTTTTATATCCCTTTCCTGTTTTATGCAGTTCAATTACCTTTTCCCGCAGATCCTTTGACAATTCTTTTGCTTTCCTCATGACTCGGAATCCAGACACGTCAGTGCAGCACTGGATGAAAGATGCAAGGGTCTTTCAGGAGTCCAGAAACTCACTGACCTTTTATACACACACTGATTACAAGCTAACAGATCACAGGTGAGGATGATTACCTTTAGTAGCCATTCAAACCTGTTTGTGTCAACTTTTGTGCCTGTTATCAGGCCAAAATCTCCAGGGTATGTAAACTTTTGACCAGGGTCATTTGGGTAGTTTCTGTTGTCATTATGATTTAAAAAGAGTAAACACAGTTGTTTGACAATAAATGGCTTCACCCAACCACTAACCATGAGTGAAAAAAGTTTGAGTTATCATTCATATTCTCTGACAAATGGCCAGAAAATCAGAAATTCTGCTAGGGTATGTAAACTTATGAGCACAACTGTATTTAAAAATAAATAAAAGTACAAAATAATACACATGGTGAACAGGGCAGCAGCATTAACATTTACCATATATACTCGAGTATAAGTCGACCCGAATATAAGCCGAGGCACCTAATTTCTCTGGCGTCCTAGTGGATGCTGGGGACTCCGTAAGGACCATGGGGAATAGACGGGCTCCGCAGGAGATTGGGCACTCTATAGAAAGATTTAGGACTACCTGGTGTGCACTGGCTCCTCCCCCTATGACCCTCCTCCAAGCCTCAGTTAGATTTCTGTGCCCGGCTGAGCTGGATGAACACTAGGGGCTCTCCTGAGCTCCTAGAAGAAAGTATAGTTTAGGTTTTTTTATTTTCAGTGAGACCTGCTGGCAACAGGCTCACTGCAACGAGGGACTAAGGGGAGAAGAAGCGAACCTACCTAAGTGGTGGTAGCTTGGGCTTCTTAGGCTACTGGACACCATTAGCTCCAGAGGGATCGAACACAGGACCCGACCTCGTCGTCCGTTCCCGGAGCCGCGCCGCCGTCCCCCTTACAGAGCCAGAAACAAGAAGGTGGTCCGGAAAATTGGCGGCTGAAGACTTCTGTCTTCTCCAAGGTAGCGCACAGCACTGCAGCTGTGCGCCATTGCTCCTCATGCACACCACACACTGCGGTCACTGATGGGTGCAGGGCGCTGGGGGGGGCGCCCTGAGCAGCAATAGTAACACCTTGGCTGGCAAAACTAACACCATATATAGCCCCAGAGGCTATATAGGTGTATATTAACCCCTGCCAGAAACGATAAAATAGCGGGAGAAAGCCCGCCGAAAAAGGGGCAGAGCCAACTCCCTCAGCACACTGGTGCCATTTTTCCCTCACAGCTCCGCTGGAAGGAAGCTCCCTGGCTCTCCCCTGCAGTCCTGCACTACAGAAAGGGTAAAAAAGAGAGGGGGGGGCACAATTTAGGCGCAGTATATATATATTATAGGCAGCTATAGGGGAAAACACTCTGTATAGTGATATCCCTGTGTTATATAGCGCCCTGGTGTGTGCTGGCATACTCTCCCTCTGTCTCCCCAAAGGGCTTTGTGGGGTCCTGTCCTCTGTAAGAGCTTTCCCTGTGTGTCTGCTGTGTGTCGGTACTGCTGTGTCGACATGTATGATGAGGATAAGGATGTGGAGGCGGAGCAAATGCCTGTAAATGTGATGTCACCCCCTGCGGGGTCGACACCGGTGTGGATGGATTTATGGAAGGAATTACGTGACAGTGTCAGCTCCTTACATAAAAGGTTTGACGACATAGGACAGCCGGCTACTCAGCTTGTGCCTGTCCAAGCGTCTCAAATGTCATCAGGGGCTATAAAACGCCCGCTACCTCAGATGACAGATACAGATGTCGACACGGATACCGACTCCAGTGTCGACGATGATGAGACGAGTGTACCCTCCAATAGATCCACCCGTTATGATTGAGGCTATGAAACATGTATTACACATTTCTGATGATACCCCAGGTACCACAAAAAAGGGTATTATGTTTGGTGAGAAAAAACTACCAGTAGTTTTTCCTGCATCTGACGAATTAAATGAGGTGTGTGAGGAAGCGTGGACTTCCCCAGATAAGAAATTGATCATTTCTAAACGGTTAGTGGCTGCGTACCCTTTCCCGCCAGAGGATAGGTCACGCTGGGAAACACCCCCTAGGGTAGATAAAGCGCTGACACGCTTATCAAAGAAGGTGGCACTACCGTCTCCGGATACGGCCGCCCTAAAAGAACCTGCTGATAGAAAGCAGGAAAGTACCCTAAAAGCTATATATATAATATATATATATATATATATATATATATATATATATATATATATATATATACACATACAATATATACATACACATACAATATATACATACACATACAATATATACATACACATACACATACACACACACACACACACTATATTGAGACCCGTTATTGCATCAGCTTGGATGTGCTGCTGCTGCGTGGTCCGACTCCCTGTCGGAAAACATTGATACCATGGATAGGGACAATATTTTGCTAACGATTGACCATATAAAAGACGCGGTCTTATACATGCGTGATGCACAGAGGGATATTTGCCGGCTGGCATCAAAAATAAGCACTATGTCCATTGCCGCCAGACGGGGGTTATGGACTAGGCAATGGTCAGGTGATGCCGACTCCAAGCGGCACATGGAAGTTTTACCCTATAAAGGGGTGGAACTTTTTGAGGAAGGTCTTTCAGACCTCGTTTCCACAGCTACTGCTGGGAAATCGACTTTTTTGCCACAGGCTACCCCACAGCAAAAGAAAGCACCGTATTATCAGGTACAGTCCTTTCGGCCCCAGAAAAATAAGCGGGCTAGAGGCTCATCCTTTCTGCCGAGGGGCAGAGGAAGGGGGAAAAAGCTGCAGCACGGAGCTAGTTCCCAGGAGCAGAAGTCCTCTCCTGCGTCCGGTAAGTCCACAGCATGACGCTGGGGCTGCTCAGGCGGAATCGGGAACGGTGGGGGCACGTCTCAGGTTTTTCAGCACACAGTGGGCTCTCTCACAAGTGGATCCCTGGGTCCTTCAAGTAGTATCTCAGGGGTACAGGCTGGAATTCGAGACGTCACCCCCCCCCCCCCCCCCCCCTCCCGCCGTTTCCTAAATTCTGCCTTGCCGGCAACTCCCTCTGCCAGGGAGGCAGTGCTGGTGGCTATTCAAAAACTGTATTCACAGAAAGTGATTGTCAAGGTACCCCTCCTTCAGCAAGGAAAGGGTTACTACTCCACAATGTTTGTGGTACCGAAACCGGACGGTTCGGTGAGACCCATCATAAATTTAAAAGCCTTGAACACTTATATCAAAAGGTTCAAGTTCAAGATGGAATCGCTCAGGGCGGTTATTGCGAGCCTGAAGGAGGGGGATTACATGGTATCCCTGGACATCAAGGATGCGTACCTGCATGTCCCCATTTACCCTCCGCACCAGGAGTACCTCAGATTTGTGGTACAGGACTGTCACTATCAGTTCCAGACGCTGCCGTTTGGGTTATCAACGGCACCGAGGGTCTTTACCAAGGTAATGGCCGAAATTATGATACTCCTTCGCAAGAAGGGAGTTTTAATTATCCCGTACTTGGACGATCTCCTGATAAAGGCGAGGTCCAAAGAACAGTTGATAGTGGGGTTGGCACTTTCTCAGGAAGTGCTACAACAGCACGGCTGGATTCTAAACATTCCAAAGTCACAGCTGGTCCCGACGACACGTCTTCTGTTCCTGGGAAAGATTCTGGACACAGACCAGAAAAGAGTGTTTCTTCCACTGGAAAAAGCAGAGGAATTGTCTTCTCTGGTCAGAGACATCCTAAAACCAGGAAAAGTGTCGGTACATCAATGCACACGAGTCCTGGGAAAAATGGTAGCTTCGTACGAAGCAATTCCATTCGGAAGGTTCCACGCAAGGACGTTCCAGTGGGACCTGTTGGACAAATGGTCCGGGTCCCATCTCCAGATGCAACAGCGGATAACCCTATCGGCCAGAACCAGGGTGTCGCTGCTGTGGTGGCTGCAGAGGGCTCATCTACTAGAGGGCCGCAGATTCGGAATACAGGACTGGGTCCTGGTGACCACCGATGCCAGCCTTCGGGGCTGGGGGGCAGTCACAAAGGGAAGAAATTTCCAAGGACTGTGGTCAAATCAGGAGATTTCTCTTCACATAAATATCCTGGAGCTAAGGGCCATTTACAATTCCCTAAGCCAGGCAAGACCCCTGCTTCAAACCCAGCCGGTACTGATCCAGTCAGACAACATCACGGCGGTCGCCCATGTAAACAGACAGGGCGGCACGAGAAGCAGGATGGCGATGGCAGAAGCCACAAGGATTCTCAGATGGGCAGAGAATCATGTGTTAGCACTGACGGCAGTGTTCATTCCGGGAGTGGACAACTGGGAAGCAGACTTCCTCAGCAGGCACGACCTCCACCCGGGAGAATGGGGACTTCATCCAGAAGTCTTCCAAATGCTGGTCAACCGGTGGGAAAAACCACAGGTAGACATGATGGCGTCCCGCCTCAACAAGAAGTTGACAAGATATTGCGCCCGGTTAAGAGACCCTCAGGCGATAGCGGTGGACGCTCTAGGGACACCATGGGTGTACCAGTCGGTTTATGTGTTTCCTCCTCTACCTCTCATACCCAAGGTACTGAGAATAATAAGAAGGCGAGGAGTGAAAACCATACTCGTGGTTCTGGATTGGCCAAGAAGAGCTTGGTACCCGGAACTTCAAGAGATGCTTGCAGAGGACCCTTGGCCTCTGCCGCTCAGACAAGACCTGTTGCAGCAGGGACCCTGTCTGTTCCAAGACTTACCGCGGCTGCGTTTGACGGCATGGCGGTTGAACACCGGATCCTGAAGGAAAAGGGTATTCCGGGGGAAGTCATCCCTACCCTGATCAAAGCCAGGAAGGATGTCACCGCAAGACATTATCACCGCATTTGGCGAAAATATGTTGCTTGGTGTGAGGCCATGAAGGCCCCGACGGAGGAATTTCAACTGGGTCGATTCCTGCACTTCCTGCAAGCAGGGGTGACGTTGGGCCTCAAATTGGGGTCCATAAAGGTCCAGATTTCGGCTCTGTCGATTTTCTTCCAAAAAGAACTGGCTTCACTGCCTGAAGTTCAGACTTTTGTCAAAGGAGTACTGCATATTCAGCCTCCTTTTGAGATCCCAAGGTGCCACTGGGGGCACAATGTGGTTTTGGCATTCCTGAAATCACATTGGTTCGAACCACTTAAGACTGTGGATTTAAAATATCTCACGTGGAAAGTCTTCATGCTGTTGGCCCTGGCGTCGGCCAGGAGGGTTTCAGAATTGGCTGCTTTGTCTTGTAAAAGCCCTTATCTGATTTTCCATATGGATAGGGCAGAATTGAGGACTCGTCCTCAGTTTCTCCCAAAGGTGGTCTCAGCTTTTCACTTGAACCAACCTATTGTGGTGCCTGCGGCTACTGGGGACTTGGAGGATTCCAAGTTGCTGGACGTAGTCAGGACCCTAAAAATTTATATTTCCAGGACGGCTGGAGTCAGAAAGACTGACTCGCTGTTTATCCTGTATGCACCCACCAAGCTGGGTGCTCCTGCTTCTAAGCAGTCTATTGCGCGCTGGATTTGTAGCACTATTCAGCTGGCGCATTCTGCGGTAGGCTTACCGCAGCCTAAATCTATAAAAGCCCATTCCACACGGAAGGAGGGCTCATCTTGGGCGGCTGCCCGAGGGGTCTCGGCTTTACAACTTTGCCGAGCAGCTACTTGGTCGGGGGCAAACACGTTTGCAAAATTCTACAAATTTGATACCCTGGCTGAGGAGGACCTGGAATTCTCTCATTCGGTGCTGCAGAGTCATCCGCACTCTCCCACCCGTTTGGGAGCTTTGGTATAATCCCCATGGTCCTTACGGAGTCCCCAGCATCCACTAGGACGTCAGAGAAAATAAGAATTTACTCACCGGTAATTCTATTTCTCGTAGTCCGTAGTGGATGCTGGGCGCCCATCCCAAGTGCGGATTGTCTGCAATACCTGTACATAGTTATTGTTAAAAAAATCGGGTTTTGTTGTGAGCCATCTCTTCAGAGGCTCTATTTGTTATCATACTGTTAACCGGGGTTCCTATCACGTGTTGTATGGTGTGATTGGTGTGGCTGGTATGACTCTTAACCGGGATTCAAAAATCCTTCCTTATTGTGTCAGATCTTCCGGGCACAGTTCCTAACTGAGGCTTGGAGGAGGGTCATAGGGGGAGGAGCCAGTGCACACCAGATAGTCCTAAATCTTTCTATAGAGTGCCCAGTCTCCTGCGGAGCCCGTCCATTCCCCATGGTCCTTACGGAGTTCCCAGCATCCACTACGGACTACGAGAAATAGAATTACCGGTGAGTAAATTCTTATTTTTACCACAAAAACCTGGGAAAACTTATTGACTCGAGTATAAGCCTAGGGTGGGAAATGCAGCTCTAGCCGTACACAGCCCTCATAGTGCCAGATGTGCCCCCACGCTGCCACATATGCCCCCCCCCCCCCCCAAGTGCCAAATATGCTCCCCCAGTGCCAATTACCCTCCGTCGCTCCTGCGCTGTCTTCTGAAGGAGGGACACAGAGGGCAAATCGCGCGCTTCTCATGTGTCCCTCCTGCGTCTCCGGCGGCAGTGGCGTGTGCGTGTGTTAAATGAAGTGCCGGTTTGTGAGCCAATCAGAGCTCACGAACGGGCACTTCATTTAATAGACACGCAGGAGGGACACAGGAGTTCCTCCTAAACACTGACTCGAGTATAAGCCAAGGGGGCTTTTTCAGCACACAAAAAAAGTGCTAAAAAATTCGCCTTATACTCGAGTATATACGGTACATATATAGTAAGGCAAAAAAATATATAATAATATATATATATATATATATATATATATATATATATATATATATATATATATATATATATATATATATATATATATATATTTCTCTGACGTCCTAGTGGATGCTGGGTACTCCGTAAGGACCATGGGGAATAGACGGGCTCCGCAGGAGACTGGGCACTCTTAAAAGAAAGATTAGGTACTATATCTGGTGTGCACTGGCTCCTCCCTCTATGCCCCTCCTCCAGACCTCAGTTAGTATCTGTTCCCGGCCAGAGCTGGATGCACCTAGTGGGCTCTCCTGAGCTTACTATAAAAGAAAGTATTTGTTAGGTTTTTTATTTTCAGTGAGATCTGCTGGCAACAGACTCACTGCTACGAGGGACTGAGGGGAGAGAAGCAAACCTACCTGCTTTCAGCTAGCTTGTGCTTCTAGGCTACTGGACACCATTAGCTCCAGAGGGATCGAACACAGGGCCCGACCTCGATCGTCCGTTCCCGGAGCCGCGCCGCCGTCCCCCTTGCAGAGCCAGAAGACGGAAGAACCAGGAGAAAATCGGCGTCTGAAGACTCCGGTCTTCAATAAGGTAGCGCACAGCACTGCAGCTGTGTGCCATTGCTCCCACAGCACACCACACGCTCCGGTCACTGGTGGGTGCTGGGGGGGGGGGGGGGGCGCGCCCTGGGCTGCATTATATATACCTTCTTGGCAAAATGCACATAATACAGTTATAAACTGTATATGTGCCTAATCCCCCGCCATAAATATTATTAAAAAAGTGGGAGAAGCCCGCCGCTGAAGGGGCGGGGCTATCCTCCTCGGCACAGCCAGCGCCATTTTCTCTTTACAGCTCCGCTGGAAGGACGCTCCCCAGGCTCTCCCCTGCAGTATACACTACGAGAAGGGTAAAAAAGAGAGGGGGGGGGGCACATAAATTTAGGCGCAAAAGGTAATATAAGCAGCTATTGGGGGAAAATTCACTTTGTATTAGTGTAAATCCCTCTGTTATATAGCGCTCTGGTGTGTGCTGGCATACTCTCTCTCTGTCTCCCCAAAGGACTTTGTGGGGTCCTGTCCTCAGTCTGAGCATTCCCTGTGTGTGTGGGTGCGGTGTGTCGGTACGGCTGTGTCGACATGTTTGATGAGGACGCTTACGTGGAGGCGGAGCAGGAGCCGATAAGTGTGATGTCGCCCCCTGCGGGGCCGACACCAGAGTGGATGGATATGTGTAAGGTATTAACCGACAGTGTCAACACCTTGCATAAAAGGTTCGATGACGTAACAGCTTTGGGACAGCCGGCATCTCAGCCCGCGCCTGCCCAGGCGTCTCAGAGGCCATCAGGGGCTCAAAAACGCCCGCTACCTCAGATGGCAGACACAGATGTCGACACGGAGTCTGACTCCAGTGTAGACGAGGATGAGACAAATGTACAATCCACAAGGGCCATCCGATGCATGATTACGGCAATGAAAAATGTGTTGGACATTTCTGACATTAACCCGGTTACCACTAAAAAGGGTATTATGTTTGGGGAGAAAAAGCAGCCAGTGACTTTTCCCCCATCTGATGAGTTAAATGAATTGTGTGAAGAAGCGTGGTGTTCCCCAGATAAGAAATTAGTGATTTCTAAGAGGTTACTAATGGCGTACCCTTTCCCGCCAACGGATAGGTTACGCTGGGAGACATCCCCTAGGGTGGACAAGGCGCTCACACGCTTATCAAAAAAGGTGGCACTGCCGTCTCAGGATACGGCCGCCTTAAAGGAGCCTGCAGATAGAAAGCAGGAGGCTATCCTGAAGTCTGTGTATACACACTCGGGTACTATACTGAGACCTGCTATTGCTTCAGCATGGATGTGTAGTGCTGCAGCAGCATGGTCTGATTCCCTGTCAGATAACATTGATTCCCTTGACAGGGATACTATTTTGCTAACCATAGAGCATATTAAAGACGTAGTCTTGTATATGAGGGATGCACAGAGGGACATTTGCCGGCTGGCATCTAGAATTAATGCAATGTCCATTTCTCTGACGTCCTAAGTGGATGCTGGGACTCCGTAAGGACCATGGGGATTAGCGGCTCCGCAGGAGACTGGGCACAACTAAAGAAAGCTTTAGGACTACCTAGTGTGCACTGGCTCCTCCCACTAAGACCCTCCTCCAGACCTCAGTTAGATTCTTGTGCCCGGCTGAGCTGGATGCACACTAGGGGCTCTCCTGAGCTCCTAGAAAGAAAGTAACAGACTCACTGCAGCGAGGGACTAAGGGGAGAAGAGGCGAACCTACCTAACAGGTGGTAGTTTGGGCTTCTTAGGCTACTGGACACCATTAGCTCCAGAGGGATCGACCGCAGGACCCGACCTTGGTGTTCGTTCCCGGAGCCGCGCCGCCGTCCCCCTTACAGAGCCAGAAGCATGAAGAGTCCGGAAAATCGGCGGCAGAAGACTTCGGTCTTCACCAAGGTAGCGCACAGCACTGCAGCTGTGCGCCATTGCTCCTCATGTACACCTCACACTCCGGTCACTGATGGGTGCAGGGCGCTGGGGGGGTGCTTTGCGGCGCCCTGAGGGCAGGGCAATATAAGACACCTTGGCTGGCAAATCATCACAATATATAGTCCCAGGGCTATATATGTGATAAATTACCCCTGCCAGAATCCATAAAAAAGCGGGAGAAAAGTCAGCCGAAAAAGGGGCGGGGCTTCTCCCTCAGCACACTGGCGCCATTTTTTCTTCACAGTGCAGCTGGAAGACAGCTCCCCAGGCTCTCCCCTGTAGTTTTCAGGCTCAAAGGGTTAAAAAGAGAGAGGGGGCACTAAAATATGGGCGCAATATATGTATACAAGCAGCTATTGGGGGGAAAAAATCACTCAGTTATAGTGTTAATCCCTGCATTATATAGCGCTCTGGTGTGTGCTGGCATACTCTCTCTCTGTATCCCCAAAGGACTTTGTGGGGTCCTGTCCTCAGTCTGAGCATTCCCTGTGTGTGTGCGGTGTGTCGGTACGGCTGTGTCGACATGTTGGATGAGGAAGGTTACGTGGAGGCGGAGCAGAGGCCGATAAATGGGATGTCGCCCCCTGTGGGGCCGACACCAGAGTGGATGGATAGGTGGAAGGTATTAACCGACAGTGTCAACTCCTTACATAAAAGGCTGGATGACGTAACAGCTGTGGGACAGCCGGCTTCTCAGCCCGCACCTGCCCAGGCGTCTCAAAGGCCATCAGGTGCTCAAAAAACGCCCGTTACCTCAGATGGCAGACACAGATGTCGACACGGAGTCTGACTCCAGTGTCGACGAGGTTGAGACATATACACAATCCACTAGGAACATCCGTTACATGATCTCGGCAATGAAAAATGTGTTACGCATTTCTGACATGAACCCAAGTACCACATAAAAGGGGTTTTATTTTTGGGGAGAAAAAGCAGCCAGTGTTTTGTTCCCCCATCAGATGAATGAATGAAGTGTGTAAAGAAGCGTGGTTCCCCCGATAAGAAACTGGTAATTTCTAAAAAGTTACTGATGGCGTACCCTTTCCTGCCAGAGGATAGGTCACGTTGGGAGATATCCCTTAGGGTGGATAAGGCGCTCACACGTTTGTCAAAAAAGGTGGCACTGCCGTCTTAGGATACGGCCACCTTGAAGGAGCCTGCTGATAAAAAGCAGGAGGCTATCCTGAAGTCTGTATATACACACTCAGGTTATATACTGAGACCTGCAATTGCCTCAGCATAAATAGTGCTGCTGCAGCGTGGTCTGATACCCTGTCAGATAATATTAATACTCTAAGACAGGGATAATATTTTCCTAACATAGAGCATATTAAAGACGTCGTCTTATATATAAAGGATGCACAGAGGGATATTTGCCGGCTGGCATCCAGAATTAATGCAATGTCCATTCTGCCAGGAGGGTATTAGAAACCCGGCAGTGGACAGGTGATGCTGCCTGTAAAAGGCACATGGAGATTCTGCCTTATAAGGGTGAGGAATTGTTTGGTGATGGTCTCTGGGACCTCGTATCCACAGCAACAGCTGGGAAGAAATTTTTTTACCTCAGGTTTCCTCACAGCCTAAGAAAGCACCGTATTTTCAGGTACAGTCCTTTCGGCTTCAGAAAAGCAAGCGGGTCAAAGGCGCTTCCTTTCTGCACAGAGACAAGGGAAGAAGGAAAAAGCTGCACCAGCAGCCAGTTCCCAGGATCAAAAATCTTCCCCCGCTTCCTCCGAGTCCACCGCATGACGCTGGGGCTCCACAGGTGGAGACAGGTGCGGTAGGGGCGCGTCTCGGGAACTTCAGGGACCAGTGGGCTTGCCCACCGGTGGATCCCTAGGTTCTGCAAATAGTATCACAGGGATACAGGCTGGAGTTCGAGGCGACTCCCCCTCGCCGTTACCTCACATCAGCCTTGCCTGCTGCCCTCGGAGAAAGGTAGTACTGGTGGCAATTCACAAGCTGTACTTCCAGCAGGTGAAATCAAGGTACCCCTCCTTCATCAAGGCCAGGGTTACTATTCCAAAATGTTGTGGTACCGAAACCAGACGGTTCGGTGAGACCCATTCTAAAATTGAAATCCTTGAACACTTATATACGAAGGTTCAAGTTCAAAATGGAATCGCTCAGGGCGATTATTGCAAGCCTGGAGAATTTCATGGTATCACTGGACATCAAGGATGCTTACCTGCATGTCCCTATTTACCCTCTTCACCAGGAGTACCTCAAAATTGTGGTACAGGATTGTCATTACCAATTCCAGACGTTGCCGTTGGTCTGTCCCCGGCACCGAGGTATTCACCAAGGTAATGGCCGAAATAATTATCCCGTACTTGAACGATCTCCTTTATAAAGGCGAGGTCCAGGGAGCAGTTGTTCGTCGGAGTAGCACTATCTCGGGAAGTGCTACTACAGCACGGCTGGGTTCTGAATATTCCAAAGTCGCAGCTGGTTCCTACGACGCGTCTACTGTTCCTGGGTATGGTTCTGGACACAGAACAGGATAAAAAAGGGTTTCTCCCGGAGGAGAAGTCCAAGGAGTTGTCGTCTCTAGACAGAGACCTCCTAATACGTATACAGGTGTCGGTGCATCAATGCACGCGAGCCCTGGGAAAGATGGTAGCTTCTTACGAAGAAATTCCATTCGCCAGGTCCCATGCAAGGATTTTCCAGTGGGATCTGTTGGATAAGTGGTCTGGGTCGCATCTTCAGATGCATCGGCGGATAACTCTGTCTCCAAGGGCCAGGGTGTCGCTGTTGTGGTGGCTGCAGAGTGCTCATTTTCTAGGGGGCCGCAGATTCGGCATACAGGACTGGGTCCTGGTGACCACGGTTGCCAGCCTTCGAGGCTGGGGGGCAGTCACACAGGGCAGAAACTTCCAAGGCTATGGAAAAGTCAGGAGACTTCCCTACACAAAAATATTCTTACAATGCCCTAAGTCAGGCTAGACCCCTGCTTCAACACCGGCCGGTGCTGATCCAGTCAGACAACATCACGGCGGTCGCTCATGTAAACCGACAGGGCGGCACAAGAAGCAGGATGGCGATGGCAGAAGCCACAAGGATTCTCCGATGGGCGGAAAATCATGTGATAGCACTGTCAGCAGTGTTCATTCCCGGAGTGGACAACTGAGAAGCAGACTTTCTCAGAAGACACGACCTCCACCCGGGAGAGTGGGGACTTCATCCAGAAGTCTTCCAAATGATTGTACACCGTTGGGAAAGGCCACAGGTGGACATGATGGCGTCCCGCCTCAACTAAAAGTTACAAAGATATTACGCCAGGTCAAGGACCCTCAGGCGATAGCTGTGGACGCTCTGGTAACACCGTGGGTGTACCAGTCGGTGTATGTGTTCCCTTCTCTGCCTCTTACCCAGGGTAATGAGAATAATAAGAAGGAGAGGAGTAAGAACTATACTCATTGTTCCGGGTTGGCCAAGAAGAGCTTGGTAACCAGAACTCCAAGAAATGATCTCAGAGGACCCATGGCCTCTGCCGCTCAGACAGGACCTGCTGCAGCAGGGGGCCTGTCTGTTCCAAGACGTACCGCGGCTGCGTTTGACGGCATGGCGGTTGAACGCCGGATCCTGAAGGAAAAGGGAATTCCGGAGGAAGTTATCCCTACGCTATTTAAAGCTAGGAAAGAAGTGAACGCAAACCATTATCACCGCATATGGCGGAAATATGTTGCGTACTGTGAGGCCAGGAAGGCCCCAAAGGAGAAATTTCAGCTACGTCGATTTCTACACTTCCTACAGTCAGAGGTGACTATGGGCCTAAAATTGGGT
This sequence comes from Pseudophryne corroboree, assembly GCF_028390025.1. Lineage (NCBI taxonomy): Eukaryota > Metazoa > Chordata > Amphibia > Anura > Myobatrachidae > Pseudophryne > Pseudophryne corroboree. The sequence continues at coordinate 313,046,894 of NC_086446.1, read as the reverse complement.
TCCATTAAGGTTCAGATTTCGGCTCTATCGATTTTCTTCCAAAATTGAACTGGCTTCACTGCCTGAAGTTCAGACTTTTGTTAAGGGAGTGCTGCATAGTCAGCCCCCGTTTGTGCCTCCAGTGGCACCGTGGGATCTCAACGTGGTGTTGTATTTCCTGAAGTCGCATTGGGTTGAGCCACTTAAATCCGTGGAGCTATAATACCTCACGTGGAAAGTGGTCATTCTGTGGGCCTTGGCGTCGGCCAGGCGTGTATCAGAATTGGCGGCTTTGTCATACAAAAGCCCTTATCTGTATTTTATATGGATAAGGCGGAATTGAGGACTCGTTCCCATTTCCTTCCTAAGGTGGTATCCGTTTTTCATGTGAACCAACCTATTGTGGTGCCTGCGGCTACTTGGGACTTGGAGGATTCCAAGTTACTGGACGTAGTCAGGGCCCTGAAAAGTATATGTTTCCAGGACAGCTGGAGTCAGGAAAACTGACTCGCTATTTCTCCTGTATGCACCCAACAAGCTGGGTGCTCCTGCTTCTAAGCAGACGATTGCTCGCTGGATCTGTAGCACGATTCAACTTGCACATTCTGCGGCTGGACTGCCGCACCCTAAATCTGTAAAAGCCCATTCCACGAGGAAAGTGGGCTCTTCTTGGGCGGCTGCCCGAGGGGTCTCGGCTTTACAACTTTGTCGAGCTGTTACTTGGTCGGGTTCAAACATATTTTTGTAAGAGTCTACAAGTTTGATACCCTGGCTGAGGAGGACCTAGAGTTTGCTCATTCGGTGCTGCAGAGTCATCCGCACTCTCCCGCCCGTTTGGGAGCTTTGGTATAATCCCCATGGTCCTTACGGAGTCCCAGCATCAACTTAGGACGTCAGAGAAAATAAGATTTTACTCACCGGTAAATCTTTCTCGTAGTCCGTAGTGGATGCTGGGCGCCCATCCCAAGTGCGGATTGTCTGCAATACTTGTTTATAGTTATTCCCTAACTAAAGGGTTATTGTTGAGCCATCTGTTGAGAGGCTCAGTTATATTTCATACTGTTAACTGGGTATAGTATCACGAGTTATACGGTGTGATTGGTGTGGCTGGTATGAGTCTTACCCGGGATTCAAAATCCTTCCTTATTGTGTCAGCTCTTCCGGGCACAGTATCCTAACTGAGGTCTGGAGGAGGGTCTTAGTGGGAGGAGCCAGTGCACACCAGGTAGCCCTAAAGCTTTCTTTAGTTGTGCCCAGTCTCCTGCGGAGCCGCTAATCCCCATGGTCCTTACGGAGTCCCAGCATCCACTACGGACTACGAGATATAGATTTACCGGTGAGTAAAATCTTATTTTCTGCCAGGAGAGTATTATGGACTCGGCAGTGGACAGGTGATGCTGATTCTAAAAGGCATATGGAAGTTTTGCCTTATAAAGATGAGGAATTGTTTGGGGACGGTCTCTCGGACCTCGTATCCACAGCAACAGCTGGGAAGTCGACTTTTTTACCTCGGGTTCCCTCACAGCCTAAGAAAGCACCGTATTATCAAGTACAGTCCTTTCGGCCTCAGAAAGGCAAGCGGGTCAGAGGCGCGTCCTTTCTGCCCAGAGGCAGGGGTAGAGGGAAAAAGCTGCACCAGACAACCAGTTCCCAAGAACAAAAATCCTCCCCTGCTTCCTCTAAGTCCACCGCATGATGCTGGGGCTCCACAGGTGGAGCCAGGTGCGGTGGGGGCCCGTCTCCGGAACTTCAGCGACCAGTGGGTTCGCTCACAGGTGGATCTCTGGTTTCTACAAGTGGTATCTCCAGGGATACAAGTTGGAGTTCGAGGCGTTTCCCCCTCGCCGTTACCTCAAATCAGCCTTGCCAGCTACTCCCAAGGAAAGGGAGGTAGTACTGGCGGCAATTCACAAGCTGTTCCTTCAGCAGGTGATAATCAAAGTTCCCCTCCTTCAACAGGGACGGGGTTACTATTCCACAATGTTTGTGGTACCGAAACCAGACGGTTCGGTGAGACCCATTCTAAATTTGAAATCCTTGAACACTTAGATAAGGAAGTTCAAGTTCAAAATGGAATCGCTCAGGGCGGTTATTGCAAGCCTGGAAGAGGGGGATTTTATGGTATCACTGGACATCAAGGATGCTTACCTACATGTCCTCATTTACCCACCTCACCAGGAGTACCTCAGGTTTGTGGTACACGACTGCCATTACCAATTCCAGACGTTGCCGTTTAGTCTGTCCACGGTACCGAGGGTATTTACCAAGGTAATGACCGAAATGATGATACTCCTTCGAAAGAAGGGAGTTATAATTATCCCGTACTTGGACGATCTCCTTATAAATGCAAGGTCCAAGGAGCAGTTGTTGGTCGGAGTAGCACTATCTCGGGAAGTGCTACAACAGCACAGCTGGATTCTGAATATCCCAAAGTCGCAGCTGGTTCCTACGACGCGTCTGCTGTTCTTGGGCATGATTCTGGACACAGAACAGAAGAAGGTGTTTCTCCCGGAGGAGAAGGCCAAGGAGTTGTCATCTCTGGTCAGAGACCTCCTGAAATCAAAACAGGTGTCGGTGCATCACTGCACGCGAGTCCTGGGAAAGATGGTAGCTTCTTACGAAGCAATTCCCTTCGGCAGGTTCCATGCAAGGATCTTTCAGTGGAATCTGTTAGACAAGTGGTCCGGATCGCATCTTCAGATGCATCGGCTGATCACCCTGTCCTGGAGGGCCAGGGTGTCTCTGCTGTGGTGGCTGCAGAGTGCTCATCTTCTCGAGGGTCGCAGATTCGGCATTCACGACTGGGTCCTGGTGACCGTGGATGCAAGCCTTCGAGGTTGGGGAGCAGTCACTCAGGGAAGAAACTTCCAAGGACAATGGTCGAGTCAGGAGACTTCCCTACACATAAATATTCTGGAACTAAGGGCCATTTACAATGCCCTAAGTCGAGCAGAACCCCTGCTTCAAAACCAGCCGGTGCTGATTCAGTCAGACAACATCACGGCTGTCGCCCATGTAAACCGACAGGGCGGCACAAGAAGCAGGATGGCGATGGCAGAAGCCACAAGGATTCTCCGATGGGCGGAGAATCACGTGCTAGCACTGTCAGCAGTGTTCATTCCGGGTGTGGACAACTGGGAAGCAGACTTCCTCAGCAGGCACGACCTCCACCCGGGAGAGTGGGGATTTCATCCAGAAGTCTTCCAGCTGATTGTAAATCGTTGGGAAAGGCCACAGGTGGACATGATGGCGTCCCGCCTCAACAAAAAGCTAAAAAGATATTGCGCTAGGTCAAGGGACCCTCAGGCGATAGCTGTGGACGCTCTAGTGACACCGTGGGTGTACCAGTCGGTTTATGTGTTCCCTCCTCTTCCTCTCATACCAAAGGTACTGAGGATAATAAGAAAGAGAGGAGTAAGAACTATACTCATCGTTCCGGATTGGCCAAGAAGAACTTGGTACCCGGAACTACAAGAAATTATCTCAGAGGACCCTTGGCCTCTGCCGCTCCGACAGGACCTGCTACAGCAGGGGCCCTGTCTGTTCCAAGACTTACCGCGGCTGCGTTTGACGGCATGGCGGTTGAACGCCGGATCCTAATGGAAAAGGGCATTCCAGATGAAGTCATTCCTACGCTGATAAAAGCTAGGAAGGATGTGACAGCAAAACATCATCACCGCATATGGCGAAAATATGTTGCTTGGTGTGAGGCCATGAAGGCCCCAACAGAGGAATTTCAGCTGGGTCGATTTCTGCACTTCCTACAGTCAGGAGTAACTAAGGGCCTAAAATTGGGATCCATTCAAGTCCAGATTTCGGCCCTGTCTATTTTCTTTCAAAAAGAACTGGCTTCACTGCCTGAAGTTCAGACGTTTGTTAAGGGAGTGCTGCATATTCAGCCCCCTTTTGTGCCTCCAGTGGCACCTTGGGATCTCAACGTAGTGTTGGATTTCCTAAAATCACATTGGTTTGAGCCACTTCAGACCGTGGAGTTGAAGTATCTCACGTGGAAGGTAGTCATGCTGTTGGCCTTGGCCTCAGCTAGGCGTGTGTCAGAATTCGCGGCTTTGTCCTGTAAAAGCCCATATCTGATTTTCCATATGGATAGGGCAGAATTGAGGACTCGTCCCCAATTTCTCCCAAAGGTGGTATCAGCGTTTCATTTGAACCAACCTATTGTGGTGCCTGCGTCTACTCGGGACTTGGAGGTTTCCAAGTTGCTGGACGTAGTCCGGGCCCTGAAAATCTATGTTTCCAGGACGGCTAGAGTCAGAAAAACTGACTCGCTGTTTATCCTGCATGCACCCAACAAGCTGGGTGCTCCTGCTTCAAAGCAGACTATTGCTCGCTGGATCTGTAGCACGATTCAACTTGCACATTCTGCGGCTGGATTGCCGCATCCTAAATCGGTAAAAGCCCATTCCACGAGGAAGGTGGGCTCTTCTTGGGCGGCTGCCCGAGGGGTCTCGGCTTTACAACTTTGCCGAGCTGCTACTTGGTCGGGATCAAACACTTTTGCAATATTCTACAAGTTTGATACCCTGGCTGAGGAGGACCTTGAGTTTGCTCATTCGGTGCTGCAGAGTCATCCGCACTCTCCCGCCCGTTTGGTAGCTTTGGTATAATCCCCATGGTCCTTACTGAGTACCCAGCATCCACTAGGACGTCGGAGAAAATAAGAATTTACTCACCGGTAATTCTATTTCTCGTAGTCCGTAGTGGATGCTGGGCGCCCGTCCCAAGTGCGGATTTTCTGCAATACTTGTATATAGTTTATTGCTTAACTAAGGGTTATTGTATGAGCCATCTGTTGAATGAGGCTCAGTTGTTATTCATACTGTTAACTGGGTATAGTTATCACAAGTTGTACGGTGTGATTGGTGTGGCTGGTATGAGTCTTACCCTGGATTCCAAATCCTTTCCTAGTAATGTCAGCTCTTCCGGGCACAGTTTCCTTAACTGAGGTCTGGAGGAGGGGCATAGAGGGAGGAGCCAGTGCACACCAGATATAGTACCTAATCTTTCTTTTAGAGTGCCCAGTCTCCTGCGGAGCCCGTCTATTCCCCATGGTCCTCACGGAGTACCCAGCATCCACTACGGACTACGAGAAATAGAATTACCGGTGAGTAAATTCATATCTCTATCTATATATCTATATCTATATCTATATCTATATCTTCCATAGGGGCATATTCAGTTGGGCACGAGGTTTTGGTCACAAAATACAAACTTGTGGACCTTGCACCCAATTTTGGATTACCGTGGGTGCACGTGCTTCCTATGCCCGCGGTGTCTAACGTAGTAAAAAAAATAAAAATACACTCTGACGTTTCTACTCTGAAATCCCTGCTGTGTGAATAAAAAATAAACATTCACCGCCTTCTGGCGCTCTGCTTTCATCTGTGCCCTGCTGCTGCGTCTGCTCCTGCGCTTCCCTGCAGGAAGAAAGAAAACTGCCAGAGACGGTAAGTGTAGTGTATCGGGAGGAGGGTGTAGGTTGAGATGTGTACCTGGCCAGTCCTCGAAAGCTGCCTGATTCTGGCGAGAAGAACCAGCGGAGGAGGAGGCAGCGCTGCAGAAGGTGAGTAATTAGACTAGTGAAGCTAATTGGAAACTTTTAATTGGTCTTTAGAAGGAGTGGCGCAGCAGTTCCAGAGCAAGACTGGGACATAGTCCTGGGTGGCAGGGCTGCATGCCTGCTGATGGGGATCGGCAGCCTAGCTTCCAATGTCCCAGCATTGTGGGGAATGGGGAAGCCATCTCCGGGTGTGGTTATGCTGCCAGAAGTTACAGGGGCCCTGACTACATGACAGGGTGGCCGCATCCTGGGGACCAGGGAGCTTAAGCTTCCTGAACCCTCGGCGTTGAGAGCAGGCCAGCAAATACTCCCGGTGCCCTGCATGGAGCTACCCTCTGGGGGGACTGGGAAATCCAGCTCCCAGTATGGCGCTTTAGGATGTTAACCCCTGGTGTGCAGCACTGCACCAGGGGGAGAGCCCTAGCAGTCAGGCTGCAGGGCTATAGTAGTGAATCCCAGCACTGGGCACAGAATTAAAACGGCAATGCTGTAGTGCCTGGGTATGTGCTGCCTGGTGCAGGACACCAGACACAAAAAGCTGGATCTATTTAAAGGGAAAAAATGCATGTACTTGCATCCCTGGTGGTCTAGGGGGAATCTAGAGTTCTGTATGTGCTGCTGGGTCCCCTAGCATCCCTCACAAGTAAACTGGATGCCTCCCCATGCAGCCTCATCCATGAAAGTGGTACAGGAAGGTAGAGGGAAAGTTGTTTTTTTTTTTTCCCGGGAGCCCCAAAGGGCTTCCACTTGGGGACCTTGGTTGCCCATCCATGGAGTTCAGAGTCGGGCTAGAGTTGGTGAGTTGGGTACCATAGCAGATTCCTGAAAGTCCATTTTGGAGGGAAATTTCCCCCCAACTCCAGACATGCCGGTACCTGGGTGGTGACTGTCACCACATGTGGGCTCAGGCAGAGAGTGACCACTCCCCACTGTCCATTGGGGACAATGTTAAATGTATACATGCATGCACTTAACTTGGTTTGGTAAAAACCACAGGACAGAACTACCCTGTGGTATTGTGTGTTCGAATAGGATCAAAGGAGACCTGTGACAGCAAGAAGAATTGTACTGCTGTGAACATCTGTATGCTTAGGCTTACCATATTATCCACTTAAACCATGCACTTACGAATTACACAGGTTCTCTAGCTGCTTATAACTATATGAAATGCATGCTTAAAGTCAGCCAGCCGCAGAGTTGAGGGCCTGCCGTACTGGATGGTGTTTTAACTGATATTGCTTATTTTCACCCTTCATAATTTAAAATATCGACCAGTGAGGCTGGTGCAAACGATGAATGACTCGCGCTCCCCCGTGTCGTCAACAAGGTTGTCTATCCCTGCAGCTCAATTCTGGCTGTGTTGTTGACGACACTGTGCATATAATTCAGTGTGTCTGCCGCAAATAATGAGCCGTGACATGTAAATGCAGAACAAACATATAAAAAAAGGAGCCAAAACCCTAGAGTCAAATGATTTAGGCATATCGTTCAGTCGTTCATGAAATTGCTCAGTGTGGCTGCTCGATCTTGTTCATTATCGTCCATTCCCTCCCAAGCAATACATGCCAAGGGGAAGAGTGTGTGGGGTTGTTGTTGTGTTTTTTTTTTTTTTTATAGAAGACTTTGAGCAATAAACATCTTGCCTTTACAACAAGTGCATTCGTACCCTGCAACCAGCAGAATTGTGCAACACATTATTCTTTTTTCCTGCTGCCCTGGAGTGAACACTGCCAACTACCGTGAAAGGTTGGGAGACAGAGGGCAGTGACCAGTGGAAGCCAGCCACCACCAAACAGGATGTATGGCTGCAGTTTGTCAATACATATGCAGCAGAATCTATTCCACGTGCCAATCAACCGAACCTGGTGGTTGCAGCTAAGTGTCCACCAGCTGCATAGTGGATGGAGTCAGTCACAGGAGGTTACTTGCAATAAGGGGGAATCCTCTATCAGCCCAGGTTCCGCGGGATCAAGTGATCGTGTGGTGCAGACAGCTAGGCGCATCCAGTTAGAATATTGATTTAAGGCCTTGAGATGCTTGGATAACTGTCACGATCCGGGTATCTGGACGCCATTACTTACCCTTCAGATGCCTCCTAAGGCGGGCTCAGCGTTCCAGGACCAGATTCCGCTGTTCCTGAGTTTCCACATGCAGAGTGTCAGAGTGGTGTTTTCATCAGCCGCGGCCTCCGCTGTGCCCGCGTGGTTAAATGTGCATCTATCAGCCTGGCGTCTCCTGTCTCCGGTGGCCGGCGCCGCCATTACTGTTTCCCAGACCACATGGATTACAAACCAAACTTCCCTCCAAGTGTCTGCATGGGCGCAGCCATCTTGGATTCTGTCATCTGATCATTTCCACCAATCTGCTGTTTGTATTGTTGATTTGCATAATTGCCTAGCCAACCCCTTCCTTGCTGCAGGTATAAGTAAGCTGTGCCTGAGCAAGGAAGACGTCAGTGCTTTGGTTGTCAAACCTAGTTCCTGTTTGTCTCTCTTCTATGATTGTCTTCCAGGTTCCAGCTCCTGTCTCAAGACTTCCACCATAGAGACCCGCACCAGCATTCCACCTGCGGTGTAGCCTGACTCTCCAATCCATTGTGGATTCATCTGTTTCCAGCTACAACACTACCTGCTTCCAGCCTCAGCTTCCAGCAGAATACAGCTTCCCTTAAAGGGCCGGTGTCCTTTCTACACTTTACCACTCTCCACCGGAATTATTATTTCTCCGCTCTCAAGTTCTACATTTCAGTTCACATTTCATCGCTCCCAAAGTTCATTTATTATTTAACTGGTTCCAGCCAGTATCCACTCCGTGCTAACAACAGTCTGGTTCCAGCCAGTATCCACAGCAGCTGTTTTACCTTCAGCAACCCAGCTCTTCCTGGAACACCAGCTGGTACAATCCTGGGTTATCTCCATTGCTACAGCCGGGCCTGGTAAGGACTTTCCATCTAGAAGATCATAAGAACTATCTCACACTACCAGTGCCCTGTGGCTCCGGCCATGCTGTAGTACTCAGGAACTGTATTTATTCTTTGCTGACTTTTACGTTTTCTTTATTGCTGCTGTGATGCGGAGTTGTCATAATAAACATCATTGACTTTTATCTAAGTTGTCGTGGTCACGCCTTCGGGCAGTTATTATTCATGTTACTTACATGTCCAGGGGTCTGATACAACCTCCCAGGTTCCGGTACATCTCAGCCCCTACAACTGAGGCTGCCTCCCGTCAGCTCAGGCCCTCAGTTGTGACAGTAAGCACTGACCTAATGAATCCAGCCGGAGACCAGGATCAAGCGGCCAGGCCGATGCAAGAACTGGCAGCCCGACTAGAACATCAGGAGGCTGCACAGGGCCACATCATCCGCTGTCTCCAGGATCTCTCTACTCGGCTGGATGGGATTCAGACCACTCTCCGTGGATCAGGCGCGTCTGGTGCGTCAACCACAGTGACTCCAGCTATAACCCCACCCACCTTACCCATTCCTGCTCCACGTCTTCATCTTCCAACGCCAGCAAAATTTGACGGATCTCCAAGATTCTGCAGGGGATTTCTCAACCAGTGTGAGATTCAGTTTGAGCTACAACCTGGCAATTTCCCCAGTGACCGTACAAAAATTGCCTACATTATTTCTCTTCTCAGTGGCTCAGCCCTCGATTGGGCATCACCGTTATGGGAGAGGTCCGACACCCTGCTATCTTCTTACACTGCATTCGTGTCAACATTCAGGCGCATCTTCGACGAGCCAGGCCGGGTAACTTCAGCTTCGTCTGAGATTCTCCGTTTACGCCAGGGATCACGTACTGTAGGACAATATCTTATACAGTTCCAGATCCTGGCATCCGAACTGGCATGGAACGACGAGGCCCTGTATGCTGCATTCTGGCATGGTTTATCCGAGCGTATTAAAGATGAGTTAGCTACCAGAGACTTACCCTCCAAGTTAGATGAGTTAATCTCACTTTGTACGAAAGTTGACTTACGTTTCAGAGAGAGAGCAACTGAGCGTGGAAGATCATCTGCTCCAAAATCTTCTGCTCCTCCTCCTCGCCAACTGTCACCAACTAAAGATGAACCCATGCAAATTGGCCGTTCCCGTTTAACTCCTGCTGAGCGCCGAAGACGTCTCTCCGAGTTTCTCTGTTTGTACTGTGCAGCTCCGTCTCACACCATTAATGCCTGTCCCAAACGTCCGGGAAACTCCAAATCCTAGCTCGCCAAGGAGAGGGCCGGCTAGGAGTAATGATCTCCTCTCCATCTCCTCAAGATTGTAACCTCCCAGTCTCGCTTCAAGTTGCTCAACGTTATCAGAACGTCATTGCCCTCCTGGATTCCGGAGCAGCTGGGAACTTTATTACCGAAGCCTATGTTAAACGGTGGTCCCTACCCACCGAGAGACTTCCTTCGTCCTTTTCCTTAACTGCTGTGGATGGCAGTAAAATTTTTGATACAGTTATTTCTCTAAGGACTCTACCAGTTCGTCTGAGAGTGGGAGTTCTTCATTCCGAACTTATTTCACTTTTAGTTATTCCAAGAGCCACACATCCTGTGGTCCTGGGCCTTCCATGGCTCCGTCTTCACAATCCTACAATTGATTGGACGACTACGCAAATCCTGGCATGGGGTTCCTCCTGTACTAAGACATGTTTGTTTAAAGTGTTGCCTGTCTGTTCCTCCTCCCCCAGGTCGTCTGATGTTCCACCTCCTCCATATCAAGATTTCACGGATGTGTTCAGTAAAGCTTCTGCTGATATCCTTCCCCCTCATAGAGAATGGGACTGCCCGATTGATCTCGTTCCAGGGAAGGTTCCACCTCGAGGCCGAACTTATCCGTTGTCTCTCCCCGAGACGCATTCTATGGAGGAATACATAAAAGAGAACCTAGCAAAGGGGTTCATTCGACCTTCTTCTTCTCCAGCCGGCGCAGGCTTCTTTTTTGTAAAGAAGAAAGATGGTGGTCTGCGGCCGTGCATCGACTACAGAGGTTTGAACGACATTACCGTCAAGAACCGCTATCCTTTACCCCTGATTACTGAGCTCTTTGACAGAGTTAGCGGAGCTACCATCTTTACAAAGCTGGACCTGAGAGGTGCATACAATCTCATCCGGATCCGTGAGGGTGACGAGTGGAAGACCGCATTTAACACCCGTGACGGACATTATGAGTACCTCGTCATGCCCTTCGGATTGAGCAATGCTCCAGCTGTCTTCCAGCATTTCGTCAATGAGATCTTCAGAGACATTCTATACCGTCATGTCGTGGTCTATCTAGATGATATCCTCATTTTTGCCAACAATTTAGAGGAACATCGTTTCTGGGTAAAGGAGGTTCTGTCCCGTCTCCGTGTCAATCATCTCTACTGCAAATTAGAGAAATGCGCCTTTGAAGTCAAGTCCATTCCGTTTCTAGGGTACATTGTGTCCGGTTCCGGACTAGAGATGGATCCTGAGAAACTACAAGCAATCCAGAATTGGCCAGTACCCTTAACCCTCAAAGGGGTCCAGAGGTTCTTAGGGTTCGCCAATTATTACCGAAAGTTTATACGAGACTTTTCCACCATTGTGGCGCCTATTACTGCTTTCACCAAGAAGGGTGCTAACCCGTCCAAGTGGTCTGAAGAAGCCATGCAAGCTTTTCATCTTTTAAAACAGAGGTTCAGCTCTGCACCTGTCCTGAAACAGCCTGACGTCGACTCTCCTTTCATCTTAGAGGTGGATGCCTCCTCCGTTGGAGTAGGAGCGGTGTTATCTCAGAGGGCTAAAGATGGTCATTTACATCCTTGCAGTTTCTTCTCACGGAAGTTCTCCCCAGCGGAGCGCAACTATGCCATTGGCGACCAGGAGTTGCTAGCCATCAAGCTCGCTCTAGAGGAGTGGAGATATCTGTTGGAGGGAGCTTCTCATTCAATCACCATCCTTACAGACCACAAGAACCTTCTATATCTAAAAGGCGCACAATGTCTCAACCCTCGTCAGGCCAGATGGGCACTTTTCTTTTCCAGGTTCGACTTTAAACTCCAGTTCTGTCCGGGCTCGCAGAATCGCAAGGCCGATGCCCTTTCCCGCTCATGGGAGCAAGAAAATGAGTCAGAGTCTTCAGACAAGCATCCTATTATAAATCCGTTGGCATTCTCCACGGTAGGGATGGACTCTACGCCCCCATCAGGGAAAAGTTTTGTGAAGCCGACACTAAGGAAAAAGCTCATGCATTGGGCCCATGCTTCCCGTTTTGCCGGACATACAGGTATCCAAAAAACCCTGGAGTTTATCTCTAGGTCCTATTGGTGGCCAACTCTGAAAAAGGACGTTTTGGAGTTTATTGCATCTTGCCCAAAGTGTGCTCAACATAAAGTATCCCGCCAGTCGCCTGCGGGGCAACTGGTTCCACTATCTGTTCCCCGTCGACCATGGACCCATTTGTCGATGGATTTTATTACAGATTTGCCCATGTGCAACAAGTTCAATACCATCTGGGTGGTAGTTGACCGGTTCACCAAGATGGCACACTTCATTCCTCTCACCGGTCTTCCGTCAGCTTCCAAGTTGGCTCAAGTATTCATACAAGAGATCTTCCGACTCCACGGTCTTCCAGAAGAAATTATCTCAGATCGAGGAGTTCAATTCACAGCCAAATTCTGGCGAAGTTTATGTCAAGTCCTCCAAGTCAAGTTAAAGTTTTCCACGGCTTACCATCCTCAGACCAATGGTCAAACTGAGAGGGTGAATCAGGACTTGGAGGCCTTCCTCCGCATCTATGTGTCCTCCTCTCAAGATGACTGGGTTCAATTACTTCCCTGGGCCGAGTTCTGTCATAACAACCAGTATCATTCTTCATCTTCTTCAACACCATTCTTCACCAACTTTGGATTCCACCCTAAAGTCCCTGAGTTCCAACCGCTTCCAGCAACTTCTGTTCCCGCAGTGGATATCACCTTGCATCAGTTTGCCAATATCTGGAAGAGCGTACGATCAGCTCTGCTCAAGGCATCGTTCAGGTACAAGAAGTTTGCGGATAAGAAGCGTCGAGCAGTTCCTGCTCTCAAGGTGGGTGATCGGGTATGGTTATCCACGAAGAATTTGAGGTTAAGAGTTCCCAGTATGAAGTTTGCACCTCGCTACATCGGTCCTTTTAAAATTGATCAAGTCATCAATCCTGTTGCTTACAGACTCCAGTTACCTCCCTTCTTAAAAATACCCAGGACATTCCATGTTTCCCTGTTGAAACCGCTAATCTTGAATCGGTTTCATTCCTCACTTCCACCAACTCCGAAAGTCCAAACTCAACGAGGCGTTGAGTATGAAGTGGCCAAGATCCTGGACTCACGTCACCGTTACGGTCAACTTCAGTATCTCATTGACTGGAAGGGCTATGGTCCTGAAGAACGCTCTTGGACCAATGCCTCTGACGTCCATGCTCCTGCCTTGGTCCGAAATTTCCACGCAAAGTTTCCTTTAAAGCCTAAGAAGTGTCCTGGGGCCACTCCTAAAGGGGGGGGTGCTGTCACGATCCGGGTATCTGGACGCCATTACTTACCCTTCAGATGCCTCCTAAGGCGGGCTCAGCGTTCCAGGACCAGATTCCGCTGTTCCTGAGTTTCCACATGCAGAGTGTCAGAGTGGTGTTTTCATCAGCCGCGGCCTCCGCTGTGCCCGCGTGGTTAAATGTGCATCTATCAGCCTGGCGTCTCCTGTCTCCGGTGGCCGGCGCCGCCATTACTGTTTCCCAGACCACATGGATTACAAACCAAACTTCCCTCCAAGTGTCTGCATGGGCGCAGCCATCTTGGATTCTGTCATCTGATCATTTCCACCAATCTGCTGTTTGTATTGTTGATTTGCATAATTGCCTAGCCAACCCCTTCCTTGCTGCAGGTATAAGTAAGCTGTGCCTGAGCAAGGAAGACGTCAGTGCTTTGGTTGTCAAACCTAGTTCCTGTTTGTCTCTCTTCTATGATTGTCTTCCAGGTTCCAGCTCCTGTCTCAAGACTTCCACCATAGAGACCCGCACCAGCATTCCACCTGCGGTGTAGCCTGACTCTCCAATCCATTGTGGATTCATCTGTTTCCAGCTACAACATTACCTGCTTCCAGCCTCAGCTTCCAGCAGAATACAGCTTCCCTTAAAGGGCCGGTGTCCTTTCTACACTTTACCACTCTCCACCGGAATTATTATTTCTCCGCTCTCAAGTTCTACATTTCAGTTCACATTTCATCGCTCCCAAAGTTCATTTATTATTTAACTGGTTCCAGCCAGTATCCACTCCGTGCTAACAACAGTCTGGTTCCAGCCAGTATCCACAGCAGCTGTTTTACCTTCAGCAACCCAGCTCTTCCTGGAACACCAGCTGGTACAATCCTGGGTTATCTCCATTGCTACAGCCGGGCCTGGTAAGGACTTTCCATCTAGAAGATCATAAGAACTATCTCACACTACCAGTGCCCTGTGGCTCCGGCCATGCTGTAGTACTCAGGAACTGTATTTATTCTTTGCTGACTTTTACGTTTTCTTTATTGCTGCTGTGATGCGGAGTTGTCATAATAAACATCATTGACTTTTATCTAAGTTGTCGTGGTCACGCCTTCGGGCAGTTATTATTCATGTTACTTACATGTCCAGGGGTCTGATACAACCTCCCAGGTTCCGGTACATCTCAGCCCCTACAACTGAGGCTGCCTCCCGTCAGCTCAGGCCCTCAGTTGTGACAATAACTTTCTGTTTTCTTAGTTCACACCCTGGTAAACTAACAATGGCAACAGCACAATGCCAGCTACTTAACATTTCTAATTGATTTGCGCATACTTTTCTGTGTTTTATTTTATTTGTATTTTTTTTTTTTTTTTTTATACCTAATATGTCTCTCCATATGCATGGAAAATTAACGCAGGATTTCACATTAAGGAACTTGTGGCTGATTGTGGAGGCAGATATGTTTTGGGCTAAATCATTCAGTATTATGATTTCCTATATTTGTGACTGATCTTTTTGGGGGAATTCAGTTAATACTGCCACTAGGTCTCCTGTCTGAAGTGAATGGGAGATCGCAGGGGTGATGTTCAGTTGGTGCCGGTTATCACATTTATTGCACTGTGTCTGGGTTAGCCGCATAAAACAGCTAAACCCTGCTTAACTAATGGCCACAATTGCGAAAAGAAACATTTGGCCGCCCGAATGGGTCACTTTTCTAACATTTCAGATTGCCAGCACGGGACTGCAAGTTGAAAGGTCTCACAGGACTAAACTGCTTTTCTTATGATGAAGCAAAACAAAACTACACTGCTCAAAAAAATAAAGGGAACACTAAAATAACACATCCTAGATCTGAATGAATGTAATATTCTTATTAAATACTTTGTTCTTTACGTAGTTGAATGTGCTGACCACAAAATCACACAAAAATTATCAATGGAAATCAAATTTATTAACCCATGGAGGTCTGGATTTGGAGTTACACTCAAAATTAAAGTGGAAAAACACACTACAGGCTGATCCAACTTTGATGTAATGTCCTTTAAAACAAGTCAAAATGAGGCTCAGTAGTGTGTATGGCCTCCCACGTGCCTGTATGACCTCCCTACAATGCCTGGGCATGCTCCTGATGAGGTGGCGGATGGTCTCCTGAGGGATCTCCTCCCAGACCTGGACTAAAGCATCCGCCTACTCCTGGACAGTCTGTGGTGCAACAAGGGTTGGTGGATGGAGCGAGATATGATGTCCCAGATGTGTCAATTGGATTCAGGTCTGGGGAATGGGCGGGCCAGTCCATAGCATCAATGCCTTCGTCTTGCAGGAACTGCTGACACACTCCAACCACATGAGGTCTAGCATTGTCTTGCATTAGGAGGAACCCAGGGCCAACTGCACCAGCATATGGTCTCACAAGGGGTCTGAGGATCTCATCTCGGTACCTAATGGTAGTCAGGCTACTTCTGGTGAGCACATGGAGGGCTGTGCGGCCCCCCAAAGAAATGCCACCCCACACCATTACAGACCCACTCCCAAACCGGTCATGCTGGAGGATGTTGCAGGCAGCCAAACGTTCTCCTTGGCGTCTCCAGACTCAGTCACATGTGCTCAGTGAGAACCTGCTTCCATCTGTGAAGAGCACAGGGCGCCAGTGGCGAATTTGCCAATCTTGGTGTTTTCTGGCAAATGCCAAACATCCTGCACGGTGTTGGGCTGTAAGCACAACCCCCACCTGTGGACGTCGGGCCCTCCTACCACCCTCATGGAGTCTGTTTCTGATCGTTTGAGTAGACACATGCACATTTGTGGCTTGCTGGAGGTCATTTTGCAGGGCTCTGGCAGTGCTCCTCCTGTTCCTCCTTGCACAAAGGCGGAGGTAGCGGTTCTGCTGCTGGGTTGTTGCCCTCCTACAGCCTCCTCCACGTCTCCTGATGTACTGGCCTGTCTCCTGGTAGCGCCTCCATGCTCTAGGCACTACGCTGACACACAGCAAACCTTCTTGCCACAGCTCGCATTGATGTGCCATCCTGGATGAGCTGCAATACCTGAGCCACTTGTGTGGGTTGTAGGGAGGTCATACAGGCACGTGGAGGCCACACACACTACTGAGCCTCATTTTGACTTGTTTTAAGGACATACATCAAAGTTGGATCAGCCTGTAGTGTGTTTTTCCACTTTAATTTTGAGTGGGACTCCAAATCCAGACCTCCATGGGTTAATAAATTTGATTTCCATTGATAATTTTTGTGTGATTTTGTTGTCAGCACATTCAACTATGTAAAGAACGAAGTATTTAATAAGAATATTTCATTCATTCAGATCTAGGATGTGTTATTTTAGTGTTCCCTTTATTTTTTTGAGCAGTGTATTTTATGCTGTACTCCTAAAAGAATGCTGTATCATTCACCGTTATCCCGTGCCATTGTCTTGTTCTGTCTAGAATGAACAGCTGTGTTTTAAAACTGATGTCTACTAAAGAAGCAAAGTGTCTTTCTACTGTTGTTGTAAAGCCCCATAAGCGTGTTATTTAAAAGATGTCTTTGTAAAGCTAAATACATGCAGTGTTCTGAGTTTTGCACACTGCCTGGATTACAAGGACATGGTGATGTTCCTATTCCCTGCAGGCAGCATTGCTTTCAAGATTGAACCGAGCTAGTACATCATCTTTATAACCATGTGTCAGAAAAATTGCTGAGCTAAGGCATAGGAGTGGCTTTGTGTAGTCTGGACAAAGATTTAATGTAATCACACATACAGTAGCTGGAGAAACTCCTTGTGCCAAGACAAAGCCCCACTCATTACTGCCCAATTTACAAATGGCTGAACTATGTATGTCATCAATATAATGATTCTATAACCGATAGAGACACACATACATACATACATACATACATACATACATACATACATACATACATACATATTTTAAAGGATCATTCTGGCTATCATACCTAAGCTGGAACTTTGCGGGTTCCTTTGATCCTTCTTCAAGCCCTAAACTGTGTACAGAGTTTTGTCACAGCCATGATTTAAGCCTTGAAGGGGTCCTTCAAACAGAATATAGAAACAACTGTAGAAATATATGGAATATTCTTACGGAATACATACGGATGGCTGGCGGTCGGGATACCTGTGGTTAAAACACAGACAGCAGCGTCCCAATGCTCAGAATCATGACAGGGCTTTGGTAAATATGCTTACCTCCTCCCTGTATCCCCTTAACCCGAACGCTCCCTACTCAGTGACTTAACCAATCCCTCCCCTTTAGTGCTAAAATTAACCCTTCCTCCTCGCAGCCTAACCCACTCCCTAGTGCCTAACTGTGGTTGGAGACCAGGCCCACATGGCCAAGATGGTGCTCATGGCACTGAATGGGTTAACCCCCGTGCTTCTGCGTAATTTTTGAATGGGCTATCCAGCGCTGAGGTGCTAGTTGTACGTATGCTAGCTGTTGGCAAGGAGCAGGACTGCAGCCAGCAACGCTTAGACCCAGGCTGCAACGTAAGGCTAGTCTTTGCATGATGCTGTGAGCTGGGACTAGTGGCAACATATACGCACACACTGCAGCTGTTCTGCTATGCATTGGTGTATACAGCAGAGTATATTTAATAGTCTAACATGTTTAACTGTGTTTATTTGAAAGGTGATAAAAGTACAGGCTGAAATGCTGAAGCCGTCAATTGATCGCACCTGAACAGCGCAACAATTGAATAGCTCCGCTGGGTGCCATCTACTGGCTGCTGGCAAGAGAAACTATTGAATATCGCCATTTGTAGTTAAACGTATAAATACATGCTAGCTTTCAGATGAGCCGACTATTGTATGGTTGCCGTGGTACGGCCGTTGAATAACAACTGTCAAGGATAGTTGGTTTGCATGCTTTCACACACCACAGTGTTTGGTTGTCCTTTGACTTTGGATGTATAATCAGGAACAGTGTACAAATTATTATACTCTGCATTTCCTAAGGTACTTTGTATATATTATGGAGATGAATTAAGTACATTGTGGTGATGTCCACTTTAACTATACCAAAGAATTTACAGCTGACTTGCCACTTACAATGGTTACTAAAAATTGTACTCCTGTCCAAAGAGCTTGTTACTTGTTCTACTTCACGTTATCTTTGCTTACTTTAACCGGGCGGTTGTATGGAAAATTGATAGACTGAGATCTGATCATCTTAATAATGGATATATGTACACCCCCTCTACTTGAACACTGGCACAGCATAACATGGTGGCAGCTGAAGTTGACCCGGCCATAACATTACTAACGGCACAAAACCATTGCTTGTAAAAGTGACCGGAACACGGGGGGGAAAAAATAAGTTGTTTTTATTTTTTTTTCGTGTACAGACTCTGTGTGTAATAGCCAGGCTGCCTTTGAGGACTGCGTTTAGGAAACTGGCTTACACCGTGGCTGACTTTTCTGTGAGTGGATGATGGGTACATTTGTAAACTTAACTTAAATACTGTTTGTTTATAACGCTTGATGTTATTATTTTAGTTCAATTAAATAGAGTTCGTCCCCTTCTAATAGCCAGTAGTGTAGGGGGGATTTCAGTTTAGTTGGAAGTGCTGCATTGCCTGTGTACTTATTCACCATTTACGGTAGTGCAGACCTTGTAAGTTTTGCAATGCCGGAGGCTGCGATTTGGGCAGATCCCCCCCCCCCCCCCTTCTTAGTGTTTTTTTTGGAAACTTTGTGTGCTGCCCTTTGGGGTAAGGGTGAAATTGTATGCATTTCCAAGTAGAAAATGCATATACAGTAGGATGTTTCTTGTTATATAATAAATGGCTTTTAAAAAGTGTCATACAGCTTCTTGCGTGTTTTTACAATTTGTCAATGCAGAGTTGTTTGTATACAGGAAGGGGAGACATGTTACGCTGCCAGAGGACAGCTTCCTCTGTAGATGAGAGGAGGGGGGAGAACCTGTACATATACACTTTTGGCTGATGACATCAATGGTATTTCATAGCACTGATATTAGATGCCTCACATCTATGGGGGGGAATTCATTTTTGAAAAGTCAGTTGGTTGTCTGTTTTTCCCTATCAGACAGGAAAAAAGACATCCAGCTGACTTTTCAAACCATTGAATGTAACACCCTATGAAGTAATGTTTTCTTTAACGAAAGCATACTTAGATGTTAACTCCCATGTTTCTGCCCTGTTAACATCCAGTACAGTGGTGCTTGAAAGTTTGTGAACCCTTCAGAATTTTTTATATCTCTGCTGAAAAGTGGCTTAAAACTACCTCAGATTTTTTACACCAGTCCTAAAAGTAGATGGAGAACCAACTCAAACAAAATGAGACAAGAAAAATTAGACTTTTTTTTTTTTTTTTTTTTTTTTTTAATGAAAAATTATATCCCATTTCTCTTACGTCCTAGAGGATGCTGGGGACTCCGTAAGGACCATGGGGATAGACGGGCTCCACAGGAGACATGGGCACTAAAAAGAACTTTAGATATGGGTGTGCACTGGCTCCTCCCTCTGTGCCCCTCCTCCAGACCTTAGTTTAATACTGTGCCCAGAGTAGACTGGGTGCACTACAGGGAGCTCTCCTGAGCTTCCTGAAATAAAGTATTTTCTCTAACGTCCTAGTGGATGCTGGGGACTCCGTCAGGACCATGGGGAATAGCGGGCTCCGCAGGAGACAGGGCACATCTAAAAAGCTTTTTAGGTCACATGGTGTGTACTGGCTCCTCCCCCTATGACCCTCCTCCAAGCCTCAGTTAGGTTTTTGTGCCCGTCCGAGAGGGTGCAATCTAGGTGGCTCTCTTAAAGAGCTAGTTAGAAAAGTTTTTTTTTAGGTTTCTAATCAGTGTCTCCTGCTGGCGACAGGAGCACTGCAACGAGGGACTTAGGGGAGAGACTTGCAACTCACCTGCCTGCAGGAGGATTGAAGTCTTAGGCTACTGGACACTGAGCTCCAGAGGGAGTCGGAACACAGGTCAGCCTGGGGTTCGTCCCGGAGCCGCGCCGCCGATCCCCCTTACAGACGCTGAAGAACGGCAGAACGGAGGTCCGGAAACAGGCGGCAGAAGACTTCAGTCTTCATAGAGGTAGCGCACAGCACTGCAGCTGTGCGCCATTGTTGCTACACGGCTCACGGATCTCGGTCACGGAGGGTGCAGGGCGCTGCTGGGGGCGCCCTGGGCAGCAATATAGAGTACCTTAGAGGCAAATAAATACATCACATATAGCCATTAAGGCTATATGTATGTATTTAACCCAGGCCAGTTTTCCTAATAACCGGGAGAAAAGCCCGCCGTGAAAGGGGCGGAGCTTATTCTCCTCAGCACTCAGCGCCATTTTCCTGACAAGCTCCGCTGGTGAGGAAGGCTCCCACTCTCCCCTGCACTACAGAAACAGGGTTAAAGAGAAGGGGGGCATAAATTGGCGATATAATTATATATTAAGAGCCCATATATAGAAACAACACCTTCTAGGGTTGTTATATACATTATGGCGCTTTTGGTGTGTGCTGGCAAACTCTCCCTCTGTCTCCCCAAAGGGCTAGTGGGTCCTGTCCTCTATCAGAGCATTCCCTGTATGTGTGTGCTGTAGGTCGGTACGTGTGTGTCGACATGTATGAGGAAAATGTTGGTGAGGAGACGGAGAAAATTGCCTGTAATGGTGATGTCACTCTCTAGGGAGTCGACACCAGAATGGATGGCTTACTTATGGAATTACGTGATAATGTCAACACGCTGCAAGCCGGTTGATGACATGAGACAGCCGGCGGACAAATTAGTATCGGTCCAGGCGTCTCAGACACCGTCAGGGGCTTGTAAAAACGCCCATTTACATCAGTCGGTCGACAGACACTGACACGGACACTGACCCCAGTGTCGACGGTGAAGAAACAAACGTATTTTTCCTTTAGGGCCACAAGTTACATGTTAAGGGCAATGAAGGAGGCGTTACGTATTTCTGATACCACAAGTACCACAAATAAGGGTATTTTGTAGGGTGGGAAAAAACTACTTGTAGTTTTGCCTAAATCAGATAAATTAAATGAAGTGTGTGATGATACGTGGGGTTCCTCCGACAGAAAGTTATGGGCGGTATACCCTTTTTCCCGCCAGTAGTAAGGGCGAGTTGGAAAACACACCTTAGGGTGGACAAGGCGCTCACACGCTTATAAAAAACATGGCGTTACCGTTTCCAGATACGGCCGCCCTCAAGGAGCCAGCTGATAGGAAGCTGGAAAATATCATAACAGTATATACACACATACTGGTGTTATGCTACGACCAGCAATCGCCTCAGCCTGGATGTGCAGCGCTGAGGGGGCTTGGTCGGATTTCCTGACTGAAAATTTTGATACCCTTGACAGGGACAGGATTTTATTGTCTATAGAGCATTTTAAGGATGCATTTCTATATATGTGTGATGCGCAGAGGCATATTTGCATTCTGGCATCAAGAGTAAATGTGATGTACATATCTGCCAGACGAAGACACGACAGTGGTCAGGTGAGGCAGATTCCAGACGGCATATGGAAGTATTGCCGTATAAAGGGGCGGTCCATTGGACCTGGTGGCTATGGCAACAGCTGAAAAATCCACCTTTTGTTACCCCGAGTCACATATTGGCAGAAAAGGACACAGTCTTTTCAGTCTCAGTCCTTTCGTCCCCATACGGGCAGGCGGGCGAAGGCCAGTCATATCTGCCCAGGGGGAGAGGAAAGGGAAGAAGACTGCAGCAAGCAGCTCATTCCCAGGAGCAGAAGCTCCTCACGGCTTCTGCCAAGTCCGCAGCATAACGCTGGGGCCGTACAAGCGGACTCAGGTGCGGTAGGGGGTCATCTCAAGAGTTTCAGCAACACTCGCAAGGGAACTCCGGGATCCTACATGTAATATCCCAGGTGTACATTGGAAATTCGAGACGTCTCCCCCTCACACAATTCACAGGCTGTATTCCCAGCAGGTGATAATCAAAGTACCCTTCTTACAACAAGGAAGGGGGTAGTATTCCACACTATATTGTGGTACTGAAGCCAACCGGCTCGGTGAGATCTGAAATATTTGAACACTTACATACAAGCGTTCAAATCAAGATGGAGTCACTCGGAGCAGTGATAGCGAACCAGGAAGAAGGGGACGATATGATGTCACTGGATATCAGGGACGTTTACCTACAGGTCCAAATTTGCCCTTCTCACCAAGGGTACTTCAGGTTCCTGGTACAGAACTGTCACTATCAGTTCAGACGCTGCCGTTTGGATTGTCCACGGCGCCCCGGGTCTTTACCAAGGTAATGGCCGGAATGAGGATTTTTCTTAAAAGAAACATGGACGCTTTCCTGATAAGGGCAAGGTCCAGAGAACAGTTGGAGGTAGGAGTAGCACTATCTTAAGTAGTTCTACGACAGCACGAGTGGATTCTAAATATTCCAAAATCGCAGCTTTTTCCGACGACACGTCTACTGTTCCTAGGGAAGATTCTGGACACAGTCCAGAAAAACGTGTTTCTCCCAGTGGAGAAAACCAGGGAGTTATCCGAGCTAATCGGGATCCTCCTAAAACCAGGAAAAGTGTCAGTGCATCATTGCACAAGAGTCCTGGTAAAAATGGTGGCTTATTACGAAGCAATTCCATTCGGCAGATTTTCCGCAAGAACTCTTCAGTGGGATCTGCTGGACAAATGGTCCGGATCGCATCCTCAGATGCATCAGCGGATAACCCTATATCCAAGGAAAAGGGGTCTCTCCTGTGGTGATTACAGAGTGCTCATCTTCTAGAGGGCCGCAGATTCGGCATTCAGGATTGGATGCCGGTGACCACGGAGGCCAGCCTGAGAGGCTGGGGAACAGTCACACAAGGAAAAAATTTCCAGGGAAGTGTGATTAAGTCTGGAGAATTCTCTCCGCATAAATAAGCTTAGAGCAAATTTATAATGCTCTAAACTTAGCTAGACCTCTGCTTCAAGGTCAGCCGGTATTGATCCAGTGGGATAACATCACGGCAGTCGCCCACGTAAACAGAAGGGCGGCACAAGAAGCAGGAGGGCAGTGAAAACTGCAAGGATTTTTCGCTAGGCGGAAAATCATGTGATAGCACTGTCAGCAGTGTTCTTTCCGGGAGTGGACGACTGGGAAGCAGACTTCCTCTGCAGGCATGACCTCCACCCGGGAGAGTGGAAACTTCATAGGGAAGTTTTTCAACATGATTGTGGACCGTTGGCAAAGACCAAAGGTGGACATGATGGCGTCCCGCCCGAACAAAAAACGGGACAGGTATTCCGCCAGGTCATGAGACCTTCAGGCGATAGCTGCGGATGTTCTGGTAACACCGTGGGTGTACCAGTCTGTGTATGTGTTCCCTCCTCTGTTTCTCATAACCAGGGTATTGAGAATTATAAGACATAGAGGAGTATGAACTATACTAGTGGCTCCGGATTGGCCAAGAGGGACTTGGTACCCGGAACTTCAAGAAATGCTCACAGAGGACTAAGGGCCTGGGGAGCTAAGAAGGGACTTGATTCAGCAAGTACCATGTCTATTCCAAGACTTACCGCGGCTGCGTTTGACGGCATGGCGGTTTGAATGCCGGATCCTGAGGGGAAAAGGCATTCCATAAGAGGTCATACCTACCCTGGTCAAAGCCAGGAAGGAGGTGACCGCACAACGTCATCACCACATGTGGTGAAAATATGTTGCGTGGGTGAGGCCAGGAAGGCTCCACGACGGAAATTCAACTAGGTCGATTTCTACACTTCCTGAAAACAGGAGTGTTTTGGACCTCAAATTGGGGTTCATTAACATTTAAATTTCGGCCCTGTAGATTTTCTTCCAGAAAGAATTGACTTCAGTTCCTGAAGTCCAGATTGTAAAGGATGTATTGCATATACAGTTTTTTTGTGCCCCTAGGGGCACCGTGAGATCTCAACATAGTGTTGGGATTTCTTAAAATCATATTGGTTTGAACCGCTCAAATCTGTGGATTTGAAATATCTCACATGGAAAGTGACCATGCTGTTGACAAATATCTCACATGGGAAGTGACCATGTTGTTAGCCCTGGCCTCGGCCAGGCGATTGTCAGAATGGGCGGCTTTGTCTTACAAAAGCCCATATTAAAATTTTCCATTTGAACAGGACAGAACTGGGACTCGTCTCCAGTTTCTTCATAAAGGGGTGTCAGCGTTTTCACCTGAAACAACCTCCTGTGGTGCCTGCGGCTACTAGGGACTTGGAGGACTCCAAGTTACTAGACGTGGTCAGGGCCCTAAAAATATATATATATATATATATATATATATATATATATATATATATATATATATATAGTTAGGACGGCTGGAGTCAGAAAGTCTGACTTGCTGTTTATACTGTATACACCCAACAAGCTGGGTGCTCATGCTTCTAAGCAGTCTATTGCACGCTGGATTTGTAGTACAATTCAGCTTGCACATTCTGTGGCAGGCCTGCCACAGACGAATTATGTGGATGCCCATTCCACAAGGAAGGGGGCTCATCCTGGGCGGCTGCCCGAGGAGTCTCGGCATTACAACTTTGCCGAGCAGCTACGTGGTCAGGGGAGAACACGTTTGTAAAATTTTACAAATTTTGATACTCTGGCTAAGGAGGACCTGGAGTTCTCTCATTCGGTGCTGCAGAGTCATCCGCACTCTCCCGCCCGTTTGGGAGCTTTGGTATAATCCCCATGGTCCTGACGGAGTCCCCAGCATCCACTAGGACGTTAGAGAAAATAAGAATTTACTTACCGATAATTCTATTTCTCGTAGTCCGTAGTGGATGCTGGGCGCCCATCCCAAGTGCGGATTGTCTGCAATGCTTGTACATAGTTATTGTTACAAAAAATCGGGTTATTACTATTGTTGTGAGCCATCTTTTCGGAGGCTACTTCGTTTTGTTATCATACTGTTAACTGGGTTCAGATCACAAGTTGTACGGTGTGATTGGTGTGGCTGGTATGAGTCTTACCCGGGATTCAAGATCCTTCCTTATTGTGTACGCTCGTCCGGGCACAGTACCTAACTGAGGCTTGGAGGAGGGTCATAGGGGGAGGAGCCAGTACACACCATGTGACCTAAAAAGCTTTTTAGATGTGCCCTGTCTCCTGCGGAGCCCGCTATTCCCCATGGTCCTGACGGAGTCCCCAGCATCCACTACGGACTACAAGAAATAGAATTATCGGTAAGTAAATTCTTTTTGTTAGGTTTTCTATTTTCAGGGAGACCTGCTGGCAACAGGCTCCCTGCATGGTGGGACTGAGGCGAGAGAAGCAGACCTACTTCTGTGAGTTTCAAGGCTCTGCTTCTTAGGCTACTGGACACCATTAGCTCCAGAGTTAGTCAGAACGCGGGTCTCCCCTAGCGGTTCGTCCCGGAGCCGCGCCGCCGTCCTCCTCGCAGAGCCGGAAGATAGAAGCCGGGTGAGTATAGGAAGGCAAAAGACTTCAGAGGCAGTAGAAGACTTCAAATCTTCAGTGAGGTAACGCTGCGCGCCATTGCTCCCACACAGAGACACACACAGCGCACACTGTTGGGTGCGATAGGGGGGGGGGGGGCGCGCCGGCGCCCGTGCCCTGGGCAGCAATATTATACCTCTTGGACTGGCTATATGGGTATTTACATTGTTTTGTAATTACTTATGCGTATCCCCCGCCAGGTTTAAAAAAAAAAAAAAAGAGCGGGACCGAAGCCCGTCACTGAGTGGGTGGGGCTTCTTCCTCAGCACTCACCGGCGCCATTTTCTTCACAGCACACGCTGAGAAGCTGGCTCCCCGGACTCTCCCCTGCTGATCACTGGTGACAGAAGGTTTTAAAGAAGGGGGGGGGGCACATAATTTGGCGCAGTGAATACATATTACAAGCGCTATATCTGGGTTAATTTTTTCTCCAGGGTTATTGGCGCTGGGTGTGTGCTGGCATACTCTCTCTCTCTCCAAAGGGCCTTGTGGGGTAAACTGTCTCCAGATAGAGCTTTCCCTGAGTCTGTGGTGTGTCAGTACGTGCGTGTCGGCATGTCTGAAGTGGAAGGCTCTCCTAGGGATGAGGTGGAGCGCATGTGTGGTGTCGGCAACGCCGACACATGATTGGATGGATATGTGGAATATTCTAAATGCAAATGTGAATTTATTACACAAACGTTTGGACAAGGCAGAGTCCAGGAACAGTTCAGGGAGTCTGTCCTTGCCTTTCCCTGTGGCACAGGGACACAGGGACCTTCTGGGTCTCAAAAGCGCCCGCTTTCTCAGGTGGTTGACACAGATACCGACACAGATTCTGACTCTAGTGTCGATTATGATGATGCGAGGTTACAGCCAAAATTGGCAAAAAGTATCCATTTTATGATTATTGCTATAAATGATGTACTGCATATTATTGATGACCCTGCGGTGCCTAATCCTAAAATCCACATGTTTAAAG
This sequence comes from Pseudophryne corroboree, assembly GCF_028390025.1. Classification (NCBI taxonomy): domain Eukaryota; kingdom Metazoa; phylum Chordata; class Amphibia; order Anura; family Myobatrachidae; genus Pseudophryne; species Pseudophryne corroboree. Next base: position 313,020,469 of record NC_086446.1, on the reverse strand, counting down.
AAAAGAAACCGGAGGTTACTTTTCCACCCTCCTTTGAATTAAATGAATTATTTGAAAGTGCTTGGGAAACTCCAGATAAGAAACTGCAGATTCCCAAGAGGATTCTTATGTCGTATCCTTTCCCAATCAAGGACAGAATACGGTGGGAATCCTCCCCAAGGGTGGATAAAGCGTTGACGCGCCTTTCCAAGAAGGTGGCGCTACCGTCTCAAGATACCGCTACCCTCAGGGATCCTGCTGACCGCAAGCAGGAAACTACCTTGAAGTCAATTTACACACATACAGGTACATTACTCAGACCGGCAATAGCGTCGGCCTGGGTTTGTAGCGCGGTACTGGCGTGGACAGATACCTTATCTGCTGATATGGATACAATGGATAAGGAGTCTATTTTATTGACCCTGGGCCACATTAAGGATGCAGTCCTTTATATGAGAGAGGCTCAGAGGGATATAGGCGTACTGGGGTCCAGAGCAAACGCTATGGCGATTTCTGCCAGGCGAGCACTGTGGACCCGACAGTGGACGGGTGATGCTGACTCAAAGCGGCATATGGAGGTTTTGCCGTACAAGGGTGAGGAGTTGTTTGGGGAAGGTCTGGCGGACCTAGTTTCCACAGTTACGGCTGGTAAATCAACTTTCTCTAACGTCCTAGTGGATGCTGGGGACTCCGTAAGGACCATGGGGAATAGCGACTCCGCAGGAGACTGGGCACAGCTAAGAAAGATTTAGGACTACCTGGTGTGCACTGGCTCCTCCCACTATGACCCTCCTCCAGACTTCAGTAAGAATCCTGTGCCCGGCTGAGCTGGATGCACACTAGGGGCTCTCCTGAGCTCCTAGAGAGAGAGTATATTTTAGGTTTTTTATTTTACAGTGAGATCTGCTGGCAACAGACTCACTGCAGCGAGGGACTAAGGGGAGAAGAAGCGAACCTACCTAACTGGTGGTAGCTTGGGCTTCTTAGGCTACTGGACACCATTAGTTTCAGAGGGATCGACCGCATGGTACCGGCCACTGGTGTTCGGTCCCGGAGCCGCGCCGCCGGCCCCCTTACAGAGCCAGAAGCAAGAAGAATCCGGAAAATCGGCGGCAGAAGACATCAGTCTTCACCAAGGTAGCGCACAGTACTGCAGCTGTGCGCCATTGCTCCTCATACACACTTCACACTCCGGTCACTGAGGGTGCTGGGGGGAGGGGGGGGGGGGGGGGCGCGCACTGAGAAGCAATAAATACACTTTGGCTGGCAAATATATTACAATATATAGCCCCAGAGGCTATATATGTGATAAATACCCCTGCCAGAATCCATAAAAAAGCGGGAGAAAAGTCAGCCGAAAAAGGGGTGGAGCTATCTCCCTCAGCACACTGGCGCCATTTCTCCCTCACAGCTCCGCTGGAAGGAAGCTCCCTGGCTCTCCCCTGCAGTCTACACTACAGAAAAGGGTAAAAAAGAGAGGGGGGGGCACTAAATTTAGGCGCAATATACATATAGCAGCTATAAGGGGATATCATTTAGTTAATCCCTGATTTATATAGCGCTCTGGTGTGTGCTGGCATACTCTCTCTCTGTCTCCCCAAAGGGCTTTGTGGGGTCCTGTCTTCTGTCAGAGCATTCCCTGTGTGTGCGGTGTGTCGGTACGGCTGTGTCGACATGTTTGATGAGGAGACTTATGTGGAGGAGGAGCAGGTGCCTATAAATGTGTTGTCATCCCCTGCGGGGCAGACACCTGAGTGGATGGACTTGTGGAAGGAATTACGCGAAAGTGTCGACTCCTTACATAAAAAATTTGACGACATGCCAAATGCGGGGCCGGCTTCTCAGCCCGTGCCTGCCCAGACGTCTCAAAAGTCATCAGGGGCTCTAAAACGCCCGCTACCTCAGATGGCAGACACAGATGTCGACACGGATACTGATACCAGTGTCGACGACGAAGAGACTAATGTAATGTCCAATAAGGCCACTCGTTATATGATTGAGGCAATGAAAAATGTTTTACACATTTCTGAGGTGACCCCAGGTACCACAAAAAAGGGTATTATGTTTGGGGAGAAAAAACTACCAGTAGTTTTTCCCCCTTCTGAAGAATTGAATGAAGTGTGTGAACTAGCGTGGACTTCCCCCGATAAAAAAAATTGGTAATTTCAAAAAAATTACTAATGGCGTACCCTTTCCCGCCAGAGGATAGGTTACGTTGGGAAACACCCCCTAGGGTGGATAAAGCACTTACGCGCTTATCAAAAAAGGTGGCACTGCCGTCCCAGGATACGGCCGCCCTAAAGGAACATGCTGACAGAAAGCAGGAGGCTCTCCAGAAAGCTATATATACACACACTGGTATTATACTGAGACCAGCTATTGCCTCAGCATGGATGTGCAGTGCTGCAGCTGCATGGTCAGACTCCCTGTCAGAAAACATTGACACCCTAGACAGGGACACTATATTGCTAAACGTAGAGCATATTAAAGACGCTGTCTTTTACATAAGAGACGCACAGAGGGATATTTGCCGGCTGGCATCAAAAATAAGTGCACTGTCCATTTGTGCCAGGAGAGGGTTATGGACCCGGCAGTGGACAGGTGATGCAGATTCTAAAAGGCACATGGAAGTTTTGCCTTATAAGGGTGAGGAGTTGGATGGTCGGGGATGGTCTTTCAGACTTAGTGTCCACAGCAACAGCTGGGAAGTCAGCATTTTTGCCACATGTCCCCTCACAACCAAAGAGAGCACCGTATTATCAGGTGCAGTCCTTTCGCCCCCAAAAGAGCAGACGGGGTAGAGGCGCGTCCTTTCTGCCCAGAGGCAGAGGTAGGGGGAAAAAGCTGCAGCATACAGCCACTACCCAGGAACAAAAGTCCTCCCCCGCTTCTTCTGCTAAGTCCGCCGCATGACGCTGCGGCTCAACAGGCGGAGCCAGGTACGGTGGGGGGCCGTCTCAAAAACTTCAGCAATCAGTGGGCTCGCTCACAGGTAGATCCCTGGATCCATCAAGTGGTATCTCAGGGGTACAGGCTGGAATTCGAGACATCCCCCCCCCCCCCCCCCCCACCCGCCGTTTCCTCAAATCTGCCTTACCAACGACTCCTTCAGAAGTGAGGCTGTGTTAGAGGCAATTCACAAGCTGTATTCCCAGCAGGTGATAGTCAAGGTGCCCCTACTTCAACAAGGACGGGGTTACTATTCCACAATGTTTGTGGTACCGAAATCGGACGGTTCGGTGAGACCCATTTTAAATTTGAAATCCTTGAACACATATTTAAGAAAATTCAAGTTCAAGATGGAATCGCTCAGGGCGGTTATTGCAAGCCTGGAAGAGGGAGATTACATGGTATCTCTGGACATCAAGGATGCTTACCTGCATGTCCCCATTTACCATCCTCACCAGGAGTACCTCAGATTTGTGGTACAGGATTGTCATTACCAATTCCAGACGTTGTCGTTCGGCCTGTCCACGGCACCGAGGGTATTTACCAAGGTAATGGCCGAAATGATGATACTCCTTCGGAAAAAGGGAGTTTTAATTATCCCATACTTGGACGATCTCCTGATAAGGGCGAGGTCCAGAGAGCAGTTGTTGGTCGGCGTAGCATTATCTCAGGAGGTGCTACACCAGCACGGTTGGATTCTGAATATTCCAAAGTCTCAACTGGTTCCGGCGACACGTCTACTGTTCCTGGGGATGATTCTGGACACAGTCCAGAAAAGTGTTTCTCCCAGAGGAGAAAGCCAAGGAGCTGTCATCTCTAGTGAGAGGCCTCCTGAAACCAAAACAGGTGTCTGTGCATCATTGCACGCGAGTCCTGGGAAAGATGGTAGCTTCCTACGAAGCGATTCCATTCGGCAGGTTCCATGCCAGAACCTTTCAGTGGGACCTGTTGGACCAATGGTCCGGATCGCATCTTCAAATGCATCGGATGATAACCCTGTCTCCAAGGACCAGGGTGTGTCTGCTGTGGTGGCTGCAGAGTGCTCATCTCAGAGAGGGCCGCAGATTCGGCATACAGGACTGCGTCCTGGTGACCACGGATGCCAGCCTTCGGGGCTGGGGTGCAGTCACACGGGGAAGAAACTTCCAAGGACTTTGGTCAAGTCAGGAGACTTCACTACACATAAATGTTCTGGAACTGAGGGCCATTTACAATGCCCTAAGTAAAGCAAAGCCCCTGCTTCTACACCAGCCGGTTCTGATCCAGTCAGACAACATCACGGCAGTCGCCCATGTAAATCGACAGGGCGGCATAAGATGCAGGACGGTGATGGCAGAAGCCACAAGGATTCTCCGATGGGCGGAAAATCACGTGTTAGCACTGTCAGCAGTGTTCATTCCGGGAGTGGACAACTGGGAAGCAGACTTCCTCAGCAGGCACGACCTCTACCCGGGAGAGTGGGGACTTCATCCAGAAGTCTTCCAACTGATTGTAAACCGTTGGGAAAAGCCACAGGTGGACATGATGGCGTCCCGCTTAAACAAAAAGCTAGAAAAATATTGCGCCAGGTCAAGAGACCCTCAGGCGATAGCTGTGGACGCTCTAGTGACACCGTGGGTGTACCGGACGGTTTATGTGTTCCCTCCTCTTCCTCTCATACCCAAGGTACTGAGGATAATAAAGAAAAGAGGAGTAAGAACTATTCTCATTGTTCCAGATTGGCCAAGAAGGTCTTGGTACCCGGAACTTCAAGAATTAATCTCAGAGGACCCATGGCCTCTGCCGCTCAGACAGGACCTGCTGCTGCAGGGGCCCTGTCTGTTCCAAGACTTACCGCGGCTACGTTTAACGGCATGGCGGTTGAACACCGGATCCTAAAAGAAAAGGGTATTCCGGAGGAAGTCATTCCTACGCTTTATTAAAACTAGAAAAGATGTAACCGTACAACATTATCACTGCATATGGCGAAAATATGTTGCGTGGTGTGAGGCCAGGAAGGCCCCAACGGAGGAATTCCAGCTAGGTCGATTTCTGCACTTCCTACAGTCAGGGGGTGACTATGGGCCTAAAACTGGGTTCCATTAAGGTCCAGATTTCGGCTCTGTCGATTTTCTTCCAAAAAGAACTGGCTTCACTGCCTGAAGTTCAGACATTTGTCAAGGGAGTGCTGCATATTCAGCCTCCTTTTGTGCCTCCAGTGGCACCGTGGGATCTCAACGTGGTGTTGGGTTTCCTAAAATCACATTGGTTTGAGCCACTCAAAAACGTGGATTTAAAATATCTCACGTGGAAAGTGGTCATACTTTTGGCCTTGGCTTCGGCAAGGCGTGTGTCAGAATTGGCGGCTTTGTCATGTAAAAGCCCCTATTTGATTTTCCATATGGATAGGGCAGAATTGAGGACTCGTCCCCAGTTTCTTCCTAAGGTGGTATCAGCTTTTCACTTGAACCAACCTATCGTGGTGCCTGCGGCTACTAGGGACTTGGAGGACTCCAAGTTACTGGACGTAGTCAGGGCCTTGAAAATTTATGTTTCCAGGACGGCTGGAGTCAGGAAGACTGACTCGCTATTTATCCTGTATGCACCAAACAAGATGGGTGCTCCTGCTTCAAAGCAGACTATTGCTCGCTGGATTTGTAGCACAATTCAGCGTGTGCATTTTGTGGCTGGCCTGCCGCAGCCTAAATCTGTAAAAGCCCATTCCACGAGGAAAGTGGGCTCTTCTTGGGCGGCTGCCCGAGGGGTCTCGGCTTTACAACTTTGCCGAACTGCTACTTGGTCAGGGGCAAACACGTTTGCTAAATTCTACAAATTTGATACCCTGGCTGAGGAGGACCTGGAGTTCTCTCATTCGGTGCTGCAGTGTCATCCGCACTCTCCCGCCCGTTTGGGAGCTTTGGTATAATCCCCATGGTCCTTACGGAGTCCCCAGCATCCACTAGGGCGTCAGAGAAAATACGATTTTACTCACCGGTAAATCTATTTCTCGTAGTCCGTAGTGGATGCTGGGCGCCCGTCCCAAGTGCGGACTGTCTGCAATACTTGTATATAGTTATTGTTGACTACAAGGGTTATTGTTGAGCCATCTTTTGAGAGGCTCTGTTGTGTTCATACTGTTAACTGGGTATATTATCACGAGTTATACGGTGTGATTGGTGTGGCTCGTATGAGTCTTACCCGGGATTCAAAATCCTTCCTTATTGTGTCAGCTCTTCCGGGCACAGTATCCTTACTGAAGTCTGGAGGAGGGTCATAGTGGGAGGAGCCAGTGCACACCAGGTAGTCCTAAATCTTTCTTAGCTGTGCCCAGTTTCCTGCGGAGCAGCTATTCCCCATGGTCCTTACGGAGTCCCCAGCATCCACTACGGACTACGAGAAATAGATTTACCGGTGAGTAAAATCTTATTTTTTTACCTTATGTTTCCTCACAGCCTAAGAAAGCGCCATATTATCAGATGCAGTCCTTTCGGCCGCATAAATCCAAGAGAGCTCGGGGATCTTCCTTTCTTGCCAGAGGTAAGGGCAAGGGGAAAAAGCTGCCAGCTACAGCCAGTTCCTAGGAACAGAAGTCCTTCCCGGCTTCTACTAAATCCACCGCATGACGCTGGGGCTCCGCTGGGGGAGTCCGCTCCAGTGGGGGCACGTCTTCGTCTTTTCAGCCAAGTCTGGGTTCACTCTCAGGTGGATCCCTGGGCAATAGACATTGCTTCCCAGGGGTACAAGCTGGAATTCGAAGAGGTGTCTCCTCGCCGATTTTTTAAATCGGCACTGCCGACTTCTTCACCAGAGAGGGAGGTAGTTTTGGCAGCTATTCAAAAATTGTGTCTCCAACAAGTTGTGGTCAAGGTTCCCCTGCTGCAGCAGGGGATGGGATATTACTCAACCCTGTTTGTGGTCCCGAAACCGGACGGTTCGGTCAGACCCATTCTAAATTTAAAATCTTTAAACCTATACTTAAAGAGGTTCAAGATGGAGTCGCTCAGGGCGGTCATTGCAAGTCTGGAAGAGGGAGATTCAGTGATTGCGCTGAGACGAAAAAAAAGTGGGTCCCAGGGACCCCTCACTTTTAAAAATTGGGGTCCTAACTGTCCTTTTGTGGGTCCCATCGGAATGAAGGTTCTTATTAATTATTCAAATATAAAAACACAACAACAAAACAAAAACTTAGGCGTCTGGCTTTGTGGGGAAGGGGCTTGGCCACATAATAGTGGCAATTCACATTACACCACACAGTAGTGCCGCTTATACACATTGCACCAGGTAGAACCTCCTATACACACTGCGCCAGGCAGAGCACATTATACGCATTGCACCAGGTAGAGCACATTATAGACATTGCACCAAGCAGAACCACCTATACACATTGTGCCAGGCAGAGCACGTTATACACTTTGCGCCAGGCAGAGCACGCTATACACTTTGCCCCAGGTATAACCAGCTATACACATTGCGCCTGGCAGAGCACGTTATACACATTGCGCCTGGCAGAGCACGTTATATACATTGCGCCAGAGTACATTATATACATTGCGCCAGACAGAGCACGTTATACACTTTGCGACAGACAGAGCACGTTATATACATTGCGCCAGGCAGAGCACGTTATATACATTGTGCCAGGCAGAGCACGTTATATACATTGCGCCAGTCAGAGTACGTTATATACATTGCACCAGGTAGAACCACCTACACAACCACTGAGCCAGGCAGATCACGTTATACATTTTAAACGGGGAGAAGCTGCGGGCAGCGCGATTGAATGGGGAGAAGCTACCAGTGGTGATTTGATGGCAAGAGAGGCACTGAAACAGTATTATTAGCAGAGACACACTGGTCACTCAGAGACCTCTCTGCTTGTAGTGCGTAAAACGCGATATAGCGCATATTTTGCAATCAGTGACTATAGTGGGAAGAGAGTGAGGTGGGTGTAGGGGGAAGAGAGAGGGGGGCTGTAGGGGGAATAGAGAAACTGACTGAGGGGGGAGACAGAGAAGAAGAGAGACGGACAGAGAGGGGGCGGGACGGACAGAGAGAGAGAGGTGGGGAGACAGAGAGGGAACGAGGAGACGGACAGAGAGAGAGGGAGGGAACGAGGAGACGGACAGAGAGAGAGGGGGAACGAGGAGACGGACAGAGAGAGGGGGAACGAGGAGACGGACAGAGAGAGAGAGAGGGAACGAGGAGACGGACAGAGAGAGAGAGAGGGAACGAGGAGACGGACAGAGAGAGAGAACGAGGAGACGGACAGAGAGAGAGAGGGAACGAGGAGACGGACAGAGAGAGAGAGAGGGAACGAGGAGACGGACAGAGAGAGAGAGAGGGAACGAGGAGACGGACAGAGAGAGAGAGGGAACGAGGAGACTGACAGAGAGAGAGGGGGAACGAGGAGACGGACAGAGAGAGAGGGGGAACGAGGAGACGGACAGAGAGAGAGGGGGAACGAGGAGACGGACAGAGAGAGAGGGGGAACGAGGAGACTGACAGAGAGAGAGGGAACGAGGAGACGGACAGAGAGAGGGGGAACGAGGAGACGGACAGAGAGAGAGGGGGAACGAGGAGACGGACAGAGAGAGAGGGGGAACGAGGAGACGGACAGAGAGAGAGGGGGAACGAGGAGACGGACAGAGAGAGAGGGGGAACGAGGAGACGGACAGAGAGAGAGGGGGAACGAGGAGACGGACAGAGAGAGAGGGAACGAGGAGACGGACAGAGAGAGAGGGAACGAGGAGACGGACAGAGAGAGAGAGGGAACGAGGAGACGGACAGAGAGAGAGAGGGAACGAGGAGACGGACAGAGAGAGAGAGGGAACGAGGAGACGGACAGAGAGAGAGGGGGAACGAGGAGACGGACGGACAGAGAGAGAGGGAACGAGGAGACGGACAGAGAGAGAGAGGGAACGAGGAGACGGACAGAGAGAGAGGGGGAACGAGGAGACGGACGGACAGAGAGAGAGAGGGAACGAGGAGACGGACAGAGAGAGAGGGGGAACGAGGAGACGGACAGAGAGAGAGAGAGGGAACGAGGAGACGGACGGACAGAGAGGGAACGAGGAGACGGACGGACAGAGAGGGAACGAGGAGACGGACGGACAGAGAGGGAACGAGGAGACGGACGGACAGAGAGAGAGGGAACGAGGAGACGGACAGAGAGAGAGAGAGAGGGAACGAGGAGACGGACAGAGAGAGAGAGGGAACGAGGAGACGGACAGAGAGAGAGAGAGGGAACGAGGAGACGGACAGAGAGAGAGAGAGGGAACGAGGAGACGGACAGAGAGAGAGAGAGGGAACGAGGAGACGGACAGAGAGAGAGAGAGGGAACGAGGAGACGGACAGAGAGAGAGAGGGAACGAGGAGACGGACAGAGAGAGAGAGAGGGAACGAGGAGACGGACAGAGAGAGAGAGAGAGAGTGAGGAGACGGACAGAGAGAGAGAGGGAACGAGGAGACGGACAGAGAGAGAGAGGGAACGAGGAGACGGACAGAGAGAGAGAGCGAGGAGACGGACAGAGAGAGAGAGAGAGAGCGAGGAGACGGACAGAGAGAGAGGGAACGAGGAGACGGACAGAGAGAGAGGGAACGAGGAGACGGACAGAGAGAGGGAACGAGGAGACGGACAGAGAGAGAGGGAACGAGGAGACGGACAGAGAGAGAGGGAACGAGGAGACGGACAGAGAGAGAGAGAGAGGGAGGGAATGAGACTGACAGAGAGAGGGAATGAGAGAGAGAGAGAGAGGGAACGAGGAGACGGACAGAGAGAGAGAGAGGGAGGGAATGAGACTGACAGAGAGAGGGAATGAGAGAGAGAGAGAGAGAGAGAGAGGGGGGGAACGAGACGGCCAGAGAGAGGGAACGAGAGAGAGAGCGGGAGGGAGAGGGAACGAGACGGACAGAGAGAGAGAGGGAACGAGAGAGAGAGTGGGAGGGAGAGGGAACGAGACAGACCGAGAGAGAGAGAGAGAACGAGACGGAGAGAGAACGAGACGGAGAGAGAGAGAGAGAGAGAACGAGACGGAGAGAGAGAGAACTTGATGGAGAGATAGAGGGAACGAGACGGACAGAGCGAGAGAGAAAGGGTGGAGATCGAGAGAGGGGATAGATGGAGGCAGAGGAAAGGGAGTGTTTGAGAGAGGGGCTTGTACTACTGTCACATTGCTTGAAGTCAGTGGTGTATGGACACGACTGCCAGTGCCTCTGCACATTCCTCCGACGGACTTTTGGGGACGGTCAGGACAGGGGCATACCTCCCAACTGTCCCAATTTTTGCGGGACAGTCCTGCTGTCCCACCCGTGGCCAGCAGTGTCCCGCGGTGGTGGGGGGGACATTTGGGAGGCTTTTGCACTCACAGCAGAGCCGAGTGAATAGACGCTGTGCGCATGCGCACACAGCGTCTATTCATGGAGGTACTGGGGGCATGCCAGCAGCTCACTGAGCGCTGGCCATGCCCCCCTAGTAACAAGAATGGGGCAGTGGCTCGCGATCGCGGAATTGCCGTGAGGCCACACCCCTTTATGCAAAGCCACGCCCATTTTATGTAGACACGCCCCTTTTCGGCGCGGAAGTCCCTTTTGACAATTTTGAAAGTTGGGAGGTATGCAGGGCTGTAATAGAAGTAGGCAAGGGCTGAGAGAGCGGCCCCTGTCCTCCCCTTCCAGCCCGGTGTCTGTGTCAGCAGCAATAGAGTGGAGTTTAGATTAGTAAAATAGGTACGGAGGAGAAGGAGAGCGGACCTTTTACTGGTCGGGAGACAGGACACGAGTGACTGGCTGTGCAGTGCTGGTCTTAACACACGGGCTCTGGGGCACTGGTGGTGGGCGGGCGAACAGGCGCAGCGCTGTTCGCGGCATTTAATGAGTCAAAGAGACTCGTTGTAATAGTGCCGTCCCTGAACCAGCCCCCACCGCGGGAACAGACAGCCCCCCTCTCCACACGCCACTTAAACAGCTTAAAGCAAATATCTACCGTGAGATCGCGGAGCACCCGACTCCCTTCTCCCCGGCCACGGACCACTGGCAGCACTCAGAAGCCAAACCCCCTCCCCAGCCGCAGGTTACCCACTGTCACAGAAGATCGCTGCGCTGTCATGTCCTGACTGGCAAGGCTCCACCTCCTCTTTTTAAAGCCTGGCGCCGGGCCGCCGCGCCAATCAATCTGCCAGGCTAGGGATTGGCTGCAGCGGAGCGCGTCCCAGAGGACTCACGCATGTTGGAAATGTGAGTCCCTGAACATCAATACCGGGTAAAAAACGCGCTATAGCGCGTTTTTGCGAACACTGGAGATTATATGGTGTCTCTAGACATAAAGGATGCTTACCTTCATGTCCCCATTTATCAACCTCATCAGGCGTTTCTTAGATTTGTGGTGGAGGATTGTCACTACCAATTTCAGACGTTGCCGTTTGGGCTGTCCACGGCCCCGAGAATTTTTACCAAATTAATGGCGGAGATGATGGTGCTCCTGCGCAAGCAGGGGGTCACAATTATCCCATACTTGGACGATCTCCTGATAAAAGCGAGCTCGAGAGAACAGTTGCTGGTCAAAGTATCACTCTCCCTGAGAGGGTGTTACAACAACACGGTTGGATTCTAAACCTGCCAAAGTCAGTGTTCGTTCCAACAACCAGATTGCCTTTCTTAGGCATGATTCTGGACACGGAATAAAAGAGGGTCTTTCTCCCGACGGAAAAGGCCCAGGAACTGCGGGACTTGGTCAGGGACCTGTTGAAGCCAGACAGGGTGTCGGTACATCACTGCACGCGAGTGCTGGGGAAAATGGTGGTGTCTTACGAGGCCATTCCATTCGGCAGGTTCCATGCCAGAACCTTTCAGTGGGACCTTCTGGACAAGTGGTCCGGGTCACATCTACAGATTCATCAGATGATCCGCCTGTCCCCCAGGGCCAGGGTATGTCTCCTGTGGTGGCTGCAGAGTGCTCACCTTCTAGAGGGTCGCAGGTTCGGAATCCAGGACTGGGTTCTGGTGACCACGGACGCGAGTCTCCGAGGATGGGGAGCAGTCACACAGGGAAGAAACTTCCAGGGTCTGTGGTCAAGCCAGGAGGCTTGTCTACACATCGACATTCTGGAATTAAGGGCCATATACAACGGCCTTAGTCAGGCGCAGACCTTACTTCAAGGTCTACCGGTTCTGATTCAGTCAGACAACATCACAGCAGTGGCTCATATAAACCGCCAAGGCGGCACAAGGAGCAGAGTGGCAATGGCAGAAGCCTCAAAGATTCTTCGATGGGCGGAGAGTCATGTAAGCGCTCTGACAGCAGTCTTCATTCCGGGTGTAGACAACTGGGAAGCAGACTTCCTCAGCAGACACGATCTGCATCCAGGAGAGTGGGGACTTCATCAGGAAGTCTTCGCAGAGATTGCAAGTCAGTGGGGTCTGCCTCAAATAGACATGATGGCTTCACGCCTCAACAAGAAACTTCTGAGGATATTGCGCCAGGTCGAGGGACCCTCAGGCGATTGCAGTGGATGCACTGGTGACACCGTGGGTGTTTCAGTCGGTCTATGTGTCCCCCCCCCCCTCTTCCTCTCATCTCAAAGATACTGAGAATCATAAGACGAAGAGGGGTTCAGGCGATTCTCATCGTTCCAGATTGGCCTCGAAGGGCCTGGTATCCGGATCTACAGGAAATGCTCTGAGGATCCGTGGCCTCTTCCTCTCAGGGAAGACCTGTTACTACAAGGGCCCTGTCTGTTCCAGGACTTACCGTGACTGCATTTGACGGCATGGCGGTTGAACGCAGGATCCTAGCGGAGAAGGGCCTTTCCGGAGGAGGTCATTCCTACCCTGATAAAGGCTAGGAAGGTGGTGACATCGAAACATTATCACCGTATCTGGAGGAAGTATGTGTCTTGGTGCGAAGCCAAGACTGCTCCTCCGGAGGAGTTCCATCTGGGCCGTTTTCTCCACTTCCTGCAAGCAGGAGTGAATTTGGGCCTAAAGTTAGGCTCCATTAAGGTTCAGATTTCGGCCTTATCCATTTTCTTTCAAAAGGAATTGGCTTCTCTTCCTGAAGTCCAGACTTTCGTGAAAGGGGTGCTGCATATCCAGCCTCCTTTTGTGCCTCCAGTGGCACCATGGGACCTTAACGTGGTGTTACGGTTCCTTAAGTCTCACTGGTTTGAACCGCTTCAAACAGTTGAATTGAAGTATCTTACTTGGAAGGTGGTCATGTTATTGGCCTTGGCTTCGGCACGGCGAGTGTCAGAGTTGGCGGCTTTGTCTCACAAAAGCCCTTATCTGATTTTCCATGTGGATAGAGCTGAGTTGCAAACTCGTCCCCAATTTTTGCCTAAGGTGGTTTCTTCTTTTCATATGAACCAACCTATTGTGGTGCCGGTGGCTACAAGGGATTTGGAGGATTCCGAGTCCCTAGATGTGGTCAGGGCATTGAAAATTTATGTGGCCAGAATGGCTCGGGTTAGGAAAACAGAGGCTCTGTTTATCCTGTATGCAGCCAACAAGGTTGGTGCTCCTGCGTCTAAACAGACTATTGCTCGCTGAATCTGTAACACGATTCAGCAGGTTCAGTCTACGGCTGGATTGCCGTTACCGAATTCGGTTAAGGCCCATTCCACTAGGAAGGTGGGCTCTTCTTGGGCGGCTGCCCGGGGCGTCTCGGCATTACAACTTTGCCAAGCCGCGACTTGGTCGGGTTCAAACACTTTTGCAAAATGATACAAGTTTGATACCCTGGCCGATGAGGACCTAATGTTTGCTCATTCGGTGCTGCAGAGTCGTCCGCACTCTCCCGCCCGTTTTGGAGCTTTGGTATAATCCCCATGGTCCTTACGGAGTCCCAAGCATCCTCTAGGACGTAAGAGAAAATAAGATTTTAAACCTACCGGTTAATCTTTTACTCGTAGTCCGTAGAGGATGCTGGGCGCCCGTCCCTGTGCGGACAACATCCAGCAGGACTTACGTGTGTGTGTGTGTGTGTGTGTGTGTGTGTGTATATATATATATAGTTGTTGCTTACATAAGGGTTATGTTTTAGTTGGATCAGTTTTGGACTGATACTGGTTTTGTTTCATACTGTTGACTGGTTCGTATATCCCATGTTATATGGTGTGGCTGGTATGAATCTTGCCCTTGGATTTACAAAATCCTTTCCTCGTACTGTCCGTATCCTCTGGGCATAGTTTCTCTAACTGAGGTCTGGAGGAGGGGCATAGAGGGAGGAGCCAGTGCACACCCATACCTAAAGTTCTTTTTAGTGCCCATGTCTCCTGCGGAGCCCGTCTATCCCCATGGTCCTTACGGAGTCCCCAGCATCCTCTACGGACTACGAGAAAAAGATTTACCGGTAGGTTTAAAATCTTATTATCTGTGAGTGGCAAAAGTATGTGAACCTTTGCTTTCAGTATCTGGTCTGACCCCCTTGTGCATCAATAATTGCATGTAAACGTTTCCGGTAATTACTGATTTATCTTAAACATTGGCTTGGAGGATTTTTACCCCATTCCTCTGTACAAAACCGCTTGAACTCTGTTATGTTGGTGGGTTTCCTCCCATGCACTTGCTTCAGGTCCTTCCACAACATTTTGATGGGATAAGTCAGGACTTTGACATGGCCTTTCCAAAACATAAAATATATTGTTCTTTAACCATTCTTTGGACGAATTATTTATGTGCTTTGAGTCGTTGCATGACCCACATTCTCTTGAGATGCAGCTCATGGACAGATGTCCTGACACTTTTTTTTTCTTTTCTCTTACGTCCTAGTGGATACTGGGGATCTGTACTTTAGTACCATGGGATATAGATCGGGTCCACTGGAGCCTGGCACTTTAAAACCTTTAGTGTGTGCTGGCTCCTCCCCTCTATGCCCCTCCTACCAGACTCCGTTTAGAGTGCCTAAGGAGCCGGGTGCATTTCGCTGGAGCTCCAGAGAGTTTCCTTTATTTTCTATTTTAGTTTATTTTCAGGTAGTACTGGTTGGCAACCAGTCTACCTGCTTCGTGGGACCAAACCAAATTCCTGAGGGTTAATGGTTCGTAATCCCAGCTGACAGGACACTGAGCTCCTGAGGTGCTGTTCACGCACCGTTAGTGTATGTGCCCACGCCAGCAGCTAGCCGCCACCCTCTATCAGATGCCGAAGATCGATAGGTGCAGTGAGTGTTAACACCGGGGTCCCGGTTAGCGGGTCCCTGGTGCGGTTTTGGTGGCATGTCACGTGGCTGTCACGGGCCTCGAGCTGCGGTGCCCGCTGCGGACTACACTGACTCAGGGCTCATGTCCCGCAGTGCTCACTGTCATACAGGGCTTTGTGTGTACTGTTAATGTATGTTTGAGGTTAACATGGTCAGTATAATAATACAGGGACCGCTCGCCATTGCAAGGGGCTGGGCGTCCCGGAGCGGGACTAGAGGCGGGAAGGCGCCATTTCCTGCTGCTGCGGATCATCAAGCCTGCATGCACGCTGCTCCTCCAGGGACCCACGCTGTTACAGACTCTGTACTGGTACCAGGCAGTCATAGCAGGGGGGGTGCTCGCCCGCGGTAGTGCCGCTTCACTTTTATCAGGTTGTACATATTTTCACGCACTGTGCTGCTGTGTTCTGTTTGCTGGTCTCCGTTCCTCAGTGTCACTCCAGGGGCTCTCTAGGGTCTGTGTGGAGGATTTTCAGTGAGCTGAGCTGTATTACTGTTGTGTACATATAGCAAAGGAAATTACCAAAAAGGTGGGAGATCAGGCGCTTATAGATACGGTTTCTCTAATGCTGCTGCTAGATACTTGGGGTAGTCACACTCAAAGATAAATTACCAACAAAAAACAACACAATAGCAGCGCTAACGTGGTCATAAATTAGTATGATGGAAGGATTGAGTAATAAATTTATATTTCTCTGACGTCCTAGTGGATGCTGGGAACTCCGAAAGGACCATGGGGAATAGCGGCTCCGCAGGAGACTGGGCACAACTAAAGAAAGCTTTTAGGTCACCTGGTGTGCACTGGCTCCTCCCACCATGACCCTCCTCCAAGCCTCAGTTAGATTTTGTGCCCGGCCGAGGTTGGATGCACACTAGGGGCTCTCCTGAGCTTCTAAAAAGAAAGTATATAATTAGGTTTTTTATTTTACAGTGAGACCTGCTGGCAACAGGCTCACTGCAGCGAGGGACTAAGGGGAGAAGAAGCGAACCTACCTGCTTGCAGCTAGCTTGGGCTTCTTAGGCTACTGGACACCATTAGCTCCAGAGGGATCGACCGCATGGAACTGGCCTTGGTGTTCGGTCCCGGAGCCGCGCCGCCGTCCCCCTTACAGAGCCAGAAGCAAGAAGAGGTCCGGAAAATCGGCGGCAGAAGACATCAGTCTTCACCAAGGTAGCGCACAGCACTGCAGCTGTGCGCCATTGCTCCTCATACACACTTCACACTCCGGTCACTGAGGGTGCAGGGCGCTAGGGGGGGGGGCGCCCTGAGCAGCAATAAAAACACCTTGGCTGGCAAAAATACCACAATATATAGCCCCAGAGGCTATATATGTGATAAATACCCCTGCCAGAATCCATAAAAAAGCTGGAGAAGTCCGCGAAAAAGGGGCGGAGCTATCTCCTTCAGCACACTGGCGCCATTTCTCCCTCACAGCTCCGCTGGAAGGAAGCTCCCTGGCTCTCCCCTGCAGTCTACACTACAGAAAAGGGTAAAAAAGAGAGGGGGGGGCACTAAATTTAGGCGCAGTATATATAACCGCAGCTATAGGGGACATAATTCAGTTAGTCCCTGCATTATATAGCGCTCTGGTATGTGCTGGCATACTCTCACTCTGTCTCCCCAAAGGGCTTTTGTGGGTCCTGTCCTCTGTTAGAGCATTCCCTGTGTGTGTCGGTACGGCTGTGTCGACATGTTTGATGAGGATAATGATGTGGAGGCGGAGCAGATGCCTATAGAAGGGATGTCACCCCCTGCGGGGCAGACACCTGAGTGGATGGACTTATGGAAGGAATTGCGTGCACGTGTCGACTCCTTACACAAAAAATTTGACGACATGCCAAATGCGGGACAGCCGGCTTCTCAGCTCGTGCCTGTCCAGGCGTCTCAAAGGCCATCGGGGGCTCTAAAACGCCCGCTACCTCAGATGGCAGACGCGGATGTCGACACGGATACTGACACCAGTGTCGACGACGATGAGTCTAGTCTAATGTCCACTAAAGCCATTCGTTGCATGATTGAAGCAATGAAAGAGGTGTTACAAATTTCTGATATAAACCCAGGTACCACTAAAAAGGGTATTATGTTTGGGGAGAAAAAACTACCCGTAGTTTTTCCCCCATCAGAAGAATTAAATGAAGTGTGTGAAGAAGCGTGGGCTTTCCCTGATAAAAGATTGGTAATCTCTAAGAAGTTACTAATGGCGTTCCCTTTCCCGCCAGAGGATAGGTCACGTTGGGAGACACCCCCTAGGGTGGATAAAGCGCTCACACGTTTGTCTAAAAAGGTGGCACTACAGTCTCCGGATACGGCCGCCCTCAAGGAACCTGCTGATAGAAAGCAGGAGGCGATCCTGAAGTCTGTATATACACACTCGGGCATTATACTTAGACCAGCTATTGCGTCAGCATGGATGTGCAGTGCTGCCGCTGCGTGGTCAGATTCCCTGTCAGAAAATATTGACACCCTAGACAGGGACACTATTCTGCTAACCATAGAGCATATAAAAGACTCAGTCTTATACATGAGAGATGCACAGAGGGAGATCTGCCGGCTGGCATCTAAAATAAGTGCATTGTCCATTTCTGCTAGGAGAGGCTTATGGACTCGCCAGTGGACAGGGGATGCAGATTCAAAAAGGCACATGGAAGTTTTGCCTTATAAGGGTAAGGAGTTATTTGGGGATGGTCTCTCGGACCTAGTTTCCACAGCAACTGCTGGGAAGTCAGCATTTTTACCCCATGTTCCCTCACAGCCTAAAAAGGCGCCGTTTTATCAGGTACAGTCCTTTCGGACTCAGAAAAACAGGCGTGGAGAAGGCGGGTCCTTTCTGTGCAGAGGTAGGGGAAAAAGGCTGCAACAAACAGCAGGTTCCCAGGAGCAAAAGTACTCCCCCCGCTTCTTCCAAGTCCACCGCATGACGGTGGGGCTCCACAGGCGGAGCCAGGTACGGTGGGGGGCCGCCTCAAAAATTTCAGCGATCAGTGGGCTCGCTCACATGTGGATCCCTGGATCCTGCAAATAGTATCTCAAGGGTACAAACTGGAATTCGAGGCGTCTCCACCCCACCGGTTCCTAAAATCTGCCTTGCCGATTACTCCTTCAGACAGGGAGGCTGTGCTAGCGGCAATTCACAAGCTGTATTCCCAGCAGGTGATAATCAAGGTGCCCCTACTTCAACAAGAACGGGGTTACTATTCCACACTGTTTGTGGTACCGAAACTGGACGGTTCGGTGAGACCCATTTTAAATTTGAAATCCTTGAACACATACATAAAAAAATTCAAGTTCAAGATGGAATCGCTCAGGGCGGTTATTGCAAGCCTGGACGAGGGGGATTACATGGTATCCCTGGACATCAAGGATGCTTACCTGCATGTCCCCATTTACTATCCTCACCAGGAGTACCTCAGATTTGTGGTACAGGATTGCCATTACCAATTCCAGACGCTGCCGTTTGGACTCTCCACGGCACCGAGGGTGTTTACCAAGGTAATGGCGGAAATGATGATACTCCTTCGAAGAAGGGAGTTTTAATCATCCCGTACTTGGACTATCTCCTAATAAAGGCGAGGTCCAAGGAGCAGTTGTTGGTGGGAGTAGCACTATCTCAGGAGGTGCTACACCAGCACGGTTGGATTCTGAATATTCCAAAATCACAGCTGGTTCCGACGACACGTCTGCTGTTCCTGGGTATGATTCTGGATACAGTCCAGAAAAAAGTGTTTCTCCCGGAGGAGAAAGCCAAGGAGCTGTCATCTCTAGTCAGAGACCTCCTGAAACCAAAACAGGTATCGGTGCATCACTGCACGCGGGTCCTGGGAAAGATGGTGGCTTCTTACGAAGCAATTCCTTTCGACAGGTTCCATGCCAGAATCTTTCAGTGGGACCTGTTGGACCAATGGTCCGGATCGCATCTTCAGATGCATCGCCTAATAACCCTGTCTCCAAGAACCAGGGTGTCTCTGCTGTGGTGGCTGCAGAGTGCTCATCTTCTAGAGGGCCGCAGATTCGGCATACAGGACTGGGTCCTGGTGACCACGGATGCCAGCCTTCGAGGCTGGGGGGCAGTCACACAGGGAAGAAACTTCCAAGGACTTTGGTCGAGTCAGGAGACTTCCCTACACATAAATATTCTGGAACTAAGGGCCATTTACAATGCCCTAAGTCAGGCAAAATCCCTGCTTCTACACCAGCCGGTACTGATCCAGTCAGACAACATCACGGCAGTCGCCCATGTAAATCGACAGGGCGGCACAAGAAGCAGGATGGCAATGGCAGAAGCCACAAGGATTCTCCGATGGGCGGAAAATCACGTACTAGCACTGTCAGCAGTGTTCATTCCGGGAGTGGACAACTGGGAAGCAGACTTTCTCAGCAGGCACGACCTCCACCCGGGAGAGTGGGGACTTCATCCAGAAATCTTCACGCTGATTGTAAATCGATGGGAACGGCCACAGGTGGACATGATGGCGTCCCGCCTAAACAAAAAACTAGAGCGATATTGCGCCAGGTCAAGGGACCCTCAGGCGATAGCTGTGGACGCTCTAGTGACACCGTGGGTGTACCAGTCAGTTTATGTGTTCCCTCCTCTGCCTCTCATACCAAGGGTACTGAGAATAATAAGAAAACGAGGAGTAAGAACAATACTCGTGGTTCCGGATTGGCCAAGACGAGCGTGGTACCCGGAACTTCAAGAGATGATCTCAGAGGACCCATGGCCTCTGCCGCTCAGACAGGACCTGCTGCAGCAGGGGCCCTGTCTGTTCCAAGACTTACCGCGGCTGCGTTTGACGGCATGGCGGTTGAACGCCGGATCCTGAAGGAAAAGGGCATTCCGGAGGAAGTAATTCCTACGCTGATTAAAGCCAGGAAAGATGTAACTGCAAAGCATTATCACCGCATGTGGCGGAAATATGTTGCTTGGTGTGAGGCCAAAAAGGCCCCAACAGAGGAATTTCAACTAGGTCGATTTCTGCATTTCCTACAAGCAGGAGTGATTATGGGCCTGAAATTAGGCTCCATTAAGGTACAGATCTCGGCTCTGTCGATTTTCTTCCAGAAAGAACTAGCTTCACTACCTGAAGTTCAGACGTTTGTGAAAGGAGTGCTGCATATTCAGCCCCCGTTTGTGCCTCCAGTGGCACCTTGGGATCTCAACGTGGTGTTGAGTTTCTTAAAATCACATTGGTTTGAGCCACTTAAAACCGTGGATCTAAAATATCTCACGTGGAAAGTGGTCATGTTATTGGCCTTGGCTTCAGCCAGGCGTGTGTCAGAATTGGCAGCTTTGTCATGTAAAAGCCCTTATCTGATTTTCCATATGGATAGGGCGGAATTGAGGACTCGTCCCCAGTTTCTCCCTAAGGTGGTATCCGCTTTTCACTTGAACCAACCTATTGTGGTGCCTGCGGCTACTAGGGACTTGGAGGATTCCAAGTTACTGGACGTAGTCAGGGCCTTGAAAATTTATGTTTCCAGGACGGCTAGAGTCAGGAAAACTGACTCGCTATTTATCCTGTATGCACCCAACAAACTGGGTGCTCCTGCTTCTAAGCAGACTATTGCTTGCTGGATTTGTAGCACAATTCAGCTGGCGCATTCTGCGGCTGGACTGCCGCATCCTAAATCAGTAAAAGCCCATTCCACAAGGAAGGTGGGCTCATCTTGGGCGGCTGCCCGAGGGGTCTCGGCTTTACAACTTTGCCGAGCTGCTACTTGGTCAGGGGCAAACATGTTTGCAAAATTCTACAAATTTGATACCCTGGCTGAGGAGGACCTGGAGTTCTCTCATTTGGTGCTGCAGAGTCATCCGCACTCTCCCGCCCGTTTGGGAGCTTTGGTATAATCCCCATGGTCCTTTCGGAGTTCCCAGCATCCACTAGGACGTCAGAGAAAATAAGAATTTACTTACCGATAATTCTATTTCTCGTAGTCCGTAGTGGATGCTGGGCGCCCATCCCAAGTGCGGATTGTCTGCAATACTTGTACATAGTTATTGTTAACTAAAGGGTTATTGTTGAGCCATCTGTTGAGAGGCTCAGTTGTTTTCATACTGTTAAACTGGGTATAGTATCACGAGTTATACGGTGTGATTGGTGTGGCTGGTAGGAGTCTTACCCGGGATTCAAAATCCTTCCTTATTATGTCAGCTCGTCCGGGCACAGTGTCCTAACTGAAGCTTGGAGGAGGGTCATGGTGGGAGGAGCCAGTGCACACCATGTGACCTAAAAGCTTTCTTTAGTTGTGCTCAGTCTCCCCATGGTCCTTTCGGAGTTCCCAGCATCCACTACGGACTACGAGAAATAGATTTACCGGTGAGTAAAATCTTATTTATTTAATAAACATGATTATAAAACAGCATATAAACATTATAAGAGAATCTAAAAACTTGTGTTGGGTCACAATAATTGCTGCCTTTCCTGTAGTGACCCAAGTAGCCTCCTGGCGCGTTTCGCTGCAGGCTTTAAAGCTGCAGTGCCCGCAGCGAAATGCGTCGAGGCTACTTTGGTCACTACTTATCAGAACTTCTACTGCCTGTGTGTGCCCGGACCAAGACTGGACTCTCGTCTCAGCAGAAACATTGTGGTGATTTATAACATCAGGACTACCACCAGTCCTCGACAATTAAGGAGGACACCGCGATGCAGTGAGGACCCCTAATTGTGTGCCAACATAAGACACTCTCAAGGGACTACACCTCCAGCGGCTAATTGTGGTAAAGTTCAGTTGTGGGACTGCGCCGTCAGTCCGTTGCTATCTTTTCACCCATCTGCAATCCGGTCTATTGCAAATGGGAACGGATCACACAGGAAAGACAGCAGCTATTATTGTGACCCAACACAAGTTTTTAGATTATCTTATAATGTTTTTATGCTGTTTTATAATCATGTTTATTAAATATCAATTTATTACTCAATCCTTCCATCATACTAATTTATGACCACGTTAGCGCTGCTATTGTGTTTTTTTGTTGTTGTGTACATATGTCTGTGGACATAGTTGTTTGCTGCTTGTAACTCTACCCCTCATCAGCGGGGTACCTCATGTGTGAACAGTGTTCCTTATCTCCACAGGGACACAGTTCACAGGGACCTGACTGGTTAGATAATTTAAAAAGCATGATTCCGAATGTAAATTCAGAATAAGCTGCAGCTAAAAAGGAGAGACAGGTGTTGAAACAGTCTATTGATTGTATGGCTAAAGCAGCAGATACCAGAACGGCTTCTCAGCCCCCCGTGTTGGTTTCACATAAACGCTCACTGCCACAGGAGCTCCAATCTGATTCTGATCAGCCTGATGTGGATGATGATATGGATGAGGACAGCTCTCTGTCCCCCGGAGTGGAGGCCCTCATTTATGCTGTAACAGAGGGTCTTCACATACTGGATTAGGAGACAGAACCAGATGAGGTGTTATACCCAATGTTAGACCAAAGACCTTGGTCACCTTTCCTGTGTCTAAAGAATTAAATTCTCTGGCCGGGGAGGCATGCTTATATCCTGATAAAGACCTCTGAGGAATTTTAAATTTTTTGTATCTACTTCTCCCCTCCCAGCAGAGGACAGGAAGGTATTGGAACCTCCCCCCCCTTCCCTGTCAATCTATCCATCTGTATCCACACTGTCTAATAAATTGGTACTGCTGGTGCCAGGGGCTATATCTCTTAAAAAGCCGCTCTCAGGGCAATGTGTACGGCAGCAGGCGTAGCACAATGCCCCACAGTTGTTTGTGGGTAGATTTCCAGGGCGGTGGTTAAGTGGTCTGATACTGTTATTGATGGTTTAGACACTCTGCCCCGGGATGAGGTCATTACTCTGTTGCAACATATATAGGATGCTGCAAATTTCATGAGCGAGGCTATAAAAGAATTGTGTAAGACAAATGGCCGCACTACTGCTATGGCCGTTTTGGCACGCAGAGCTCTGTGGTTGCGTCAGTGGTCAGCGGTGCGGATTCCAAAAAGGGTGTAGAAAATCTTATCCTTACAGGTGATGCTTTATTTAGAGACTAATTAAATAATTGGATCTTCCAGTCAACGGCGGGTAAGTCTACCTATCTGCCATCTGCTGCGCTACCTGCTTAGACGTTCTTACACTGGGCCCTCCTTGCAGTTCTTTCCTGTGGCAAGATTCAGAGGCAGGGGCCGAGGGATCTCGTGGTTAGTTATGTAAACCTGCACCTGCTGTATCCCTGGACCAGACCACCGGATTCCATGCTGATAAGCCTTCCGCGTGACGGTTGGCCCCAGCAGCAAGGTGACTTTTTTAGGTAGGTGCTCGTCTTCAACACTTCGCCCACGTGTGGGTGGAGTCCTGCCGGGATCCTAGGGTGAGGGACCTCATTTGCCACGGATACAGGCTGGAATTTCAAGCGCTCCGTCCTCGCATGTTTTTCAAGTTGGGCTTACCAGCTTTACCTGCAGCAAAAGTTACCTTGCAAGAGGAGAGTCAAAAACTTTTGCAGACAGGGGTGGTAGTTCCTGTACCTCCTCCGTTACGCAACCAGGGTTTTTACTCCATTTTTTTGTTTTTTTTGTTCCCAAACCAGATGGTTTGGTGCGCCCCATCTTGAACCTGAAGTCTCTAAACCTGTATCTGCGGGTGTTCAAATTCAAGATGGAGTCCCTGCGGGCGGTGGTGTCCGGTCTGGAGGGGGAGTTCCTGGTGTCTTTGGATGTCAAAGATGCTTACCTACACATTCCCATGTGGCCCGCTCATCAGGCTTGCCTCAGGTTCACCATCTTGGAAAACAATTTCCAGTTTCAGGCTTTACTTTCTGCTGCTCCAATCCCCAGAAGAACTTACACGGGTCAGACTTTTTTTTTTGTGTGCTTTCAGGACCCGCATTCCTTTTGTGACGGAGTTGCTACCACACAAGGTAAAGGCAGCAGAGGCAGAAGTTATCCGCAAATGGTCGTACGCAGCCCGGAGACTAAGCCTGACGAAAAGTAGGTGGCATGACTATCTCCTGGCCCACTTGGGGGTTCTGCAGGTGGGTGCTCATCTACAGGCGTTCCAACACGTATGGACGCAAACTTCCATGGATTCATCATTTGATGTCAAAAGGCTACAATATACAGTAGATTTTGCAGCATTACCGCAAAACTGATTCTTTACAACAGGACGAAACAGTGGTACTTAGACGATCTACTGATCAAAGCACCATAAGAAAATATTCTTGTGGAGAATGCTTTACTGATGTGATGGATAGGTAATCAACTTAAAAAAAAAAAAAAACATTCAATCTGCTACAAGCTCAAAAGGCATACATTTCTGAGTGTGATCGTGGATACGAAGCTACAACGTGTGTTCTTTCTGATAAACAAGGCTCATTCACCTGTTGGATAAGATGTCTGCTGCGTTCGAAATGTTTCCCCTCCAGGCCATTCCAACTAGACCTCCTATATCAATGGTCAGAGTCTCATCTAGATCTACATTGGAAGGTAACATGGTCTCGTCTCTAGGCTGGTGGCTTAAGACCAACAATCTGACAGCGGGTTGGTGATTTTTGGAGTTGGATAGTTCTAACGACTGATGCAAGTCTCGGGGAATGGGACGCAGTAGTACTCAACGGTGGGCATGTCCTTAAATACTCTTGATGGCGTCATGGCACAACCATCAACTTCTAAAATGTGTGTCAAGAACAAGAGATCCAGTGGCAGAGGCAGTGGGTGCTCTAATGATTCCCTGGCCTTACCACCTGGTATACCTTTTTTCCACCAATTCCTCTGTTACCTCAAGTGCTTAAAAGGATAAAACGTGAGTCTCTCAGTCATTCTGGTTGCACCTGATTGGCCTCAGAGAAGTTTGTTCTCAGATCTGCGAATGTTACTGGTGGCCAAACCTTGGACTCTCCCACTTTGCTCGGATCTCCTGCAACAGAGTCCGCTCGTGCATCCCAACTTATAGCGGCTGCATTTAACAGGGTGGCTGTTGAGACCGCCATATTAAGAAGCAGAGGAATTCGAGAGGCAGTCATTCCTACTATACTACCAGAAAACCACT
Organism: Pseudophryne corroboree; assembly: GCF_028390025.1. Lineage (NCBI taxonomy): Eukaryota > Metazoa > Chordata > Amphibia > Anura > Myobatrachidae > Pseudophryne > Pseudophryne corroboree. Next base: position 312,995,364 of record NC_086446.1, on the reverse strand, counting down.
GATAGTGGTTCTTTATCACCGCATTTGGTACTCTTATATTTTAATGTCGTAAACAGAATGGAGTTCTAGTCATTATTACTATTCTTACTAGATGGCTTGGATGCGGGCCTCTGTCTGGGTTTTTTAAAAGTACAGCTCTCATTCCTATCCATTTTCTTTCACCAAAGATTAGCCCTCATCCCTGAAGTTCATACATTTCTTCAGGGGGTGCTCAGGGTACAACCACCTTTTCGTCCCACTTGCAGCTCCTCGTGGACCTTAATATGGTACATACCTTTCTTCAATCATCTTTGTTCATACCATTAGAGGAGGTTGGCTTAAAATTCCTCTTGTGGAAGACTGCTTTTCTTTTGGCACTGGCTTCAGTGCGTTGTGTGTCTGAATTGGGGGTCTTGTCGTGTAAGCCTCCATACCTTGTTTCACAAAGACAGAGCGGAACTCTGGACACAAGCTTCCTATTATCCAAAGGTGGTGTCTGCATTCCATATAAATCAACCTATTGTGGTTCCTTTTTTTAAAGATGACTCCAGACAACCATCTTCTCTGAATGTCATCAGGGCTTTGCGAATTTACGTCTCTCAAACTGCAACTTTAAGGAAATCCTGATCCGTTGTTTGTCCTAAATGACACTGTCGAAAGGGGCTGGCCATCCTCAAAGCAGATGTTAGTCAGATGGATTCGTATGGTTATCCGGCAGGTGTATGTCAGTAACGTTAGACGGCTGCCACTTCCATGTCCGCTCACTCCACCAGAGCAGTGGGTGCATGCTTGGCGGCATGTCATGGTGCTCCCACAAAACAGTTGTGCTGTGTGGCCACTTGGTCCTCTGTTAATACATGTTGTAAAATTGTACAAGTTTGACACATTCGTGGCGGGTGGTCTTCAGGTGGCTGGCTGTCTGGATCCCGGCGCACAGTATACCGGCGCCGGAATCTCAACAGCCGGCATACCGACCACGACCCCCCTGGAGGGAGAATAGCGTGGCGCGCCACCGTGCCAGCAGCGAGCCTGCATGGGGCTCATTTGCGCTCGTCACGCTGTCGGTATGCCGGTAGATTTCAGTTTGAACACACCCAACCCAAATCTAACACTCTGTTCTTGTTATATCTGCCCCCTCTGCAGTGCACATGGTTTTGCCCATTAGCTAACAAATGTGCTGCTGCAGTCAGGTCTGAATTAGGCCCATAGGTTTGGTTGTTTGTTTTCTTGTGTGTATGTTGTTCTCGCATCAACATCATCAACCTCCACCCCCACCTCCACATCTTTCTAACTACAGGGTTGATGGGTATTAGAGGGGGAAGAGACTCACACTTTCAAATATTTTTTTTTAAGTGTGCATCTCCCACTAACCACACCTCAATACCCCAGTGTAATTACCTCCAGGGTCCCCTGTGGGATTAGATTATTGCTCATATCCCTGATGTCACATAGAAATAATACATACTTTGTTTTCTTTCAAGGTCACTAAGATATACATTAGTGAAAATGTGACCCAAATTCACCCAGTAGTTTTTTGCGTGATGCCGAAATGAACAAATAATTTAGACTTTTATTTTTGGTTTCCATAGTTCTTGAAGTATATTTCTCAAAAATTGCTATGTACAGAAACAACCATTTACAGCTTTATTATACTGTATGTATAGATTATGATAAATACAAGAGAAAATATTATGCACACAAATGCTGCAAGGCACCCTGTTCTAAGACAAACAAGAAATAAGCCTAAAAACGAAAGCAAATTTAACAAACCGCATCATAACACAGTGGTTCCCAAACATTTTTAAATCATGGTGCCCTAAAGTATCATATATTTTTTTTTTTTTTGTTGTATGGCACATCGATGCCAAAAGTTTGATATTAAGAAATTTACAGAAAGATAAGTAAATTGTTTGTCATCCTTGGGTGAATCTTGTCTCTCACCACATTATTGAACCTATTTTATGATAGGCAAAACTAGGGCTAGTGGCTGACAATTACATTGACCATAAATCATTTGAATTGGTCCTGGACCACCAACCAGAGTCCCTTCTGCAAGTGTCCTGAGGCAACCCAGGGTGCTGCAGCCCCCAATTTGGGTACCACTGTCATATCAGGTAAACAGTGAACAGGTTGAGGTTACAAATTCCTATATGTTAAGCTCCTTGAGTCCTGTTGGTGAAAGAGTCCTATGTAACTAAAATCCATAATAATAATTGGCAATCGGGATTTGCGTGCAGGCTACTAGTTGGAGTAGAAGCTGAAGCTGGATTCAAAAAGACACATTTCTATAGGATTCCTCTGCACAATTTTGGGGAGTTTGTGGTTGCTGTGCATATTGCGGAGGGAACGGCAGCTGTGATTTGGGGCACTGAGCTTGTGCAAACAAGTACCCGAGAAATTCCCTATTTTTGTTGCTAATCTGCTCATGCTTTGGTATCTGTTCTTTTTGATGAAAGTATTTTTGAGTTCTTTCATTCTCAAACGCTGTAGCCTGACATGAGTATGACCATCGATGATTCAAAATAACTGATGGTCTATGACCAATGTTGAATACTTTTGCCATCGATGGGGGAGAACCAGATGGTTAACCACCATTGACGATGAACAAGCAACAAATATTTGTTTTTTCTTTTTTTCTTTACAAAGGGCCGGGATGCTGAGCTTAGCTCCCACAAAGCTTTGCCCCTGGGATCTCATTAGGCCACAGCCTACTGACTTGTAAAGCAGGTGTGACCATCGGTGGGTTGAACAATCAATTGTTCCCTTGCAGATGGCTTCACACCATCGTGGTTACCCATCAATGATGATAGGTAACCCACCGATGGCCATCCCTAGCCTGGCATCTTCTTGGGTCTGTATGGTTGAATCCATTTCTCAGAGATGCTCGCACAATGAGGCCAATTTTAGTTGTTTTGGGGGTACACAAACATATTGTATGCAACGGAGCTATTCAATTGTTGCCCATGTTGGGCGCACATCACCTGTATGCGCAGCAATTTGTTCCTGAAAGTGGCAAAACTCGTCTAAAGTACAGGTTAAAACCACAGTTTATGCACATTTCAGCTTGTACCTCAGGAGGCTGCGAGCTGAAATGTGTGTCACTGACTGCATGCATGCCCAAACGGAGCAATTGGATTGTTCTGAATGTGTCTGTCATGGCTTGAGCGGCTATTTCCATTTTTGTGTTTTTTCCTCCGCCTTGGTGGGATGTGTAAAACTTGAAATGAGAGAAACTCCTGCAAATTTTAGTGCCAGAACCCTGCATACACTATCATGAATGTCTGTGGGGTTACATAGGGAAGAAACATTTATCAAATTAAATAGCAATGCTCTAAGGTGATCTGTGCTTGTGGCCACCCTTCTCTTGCTCACAAGTGTTTTTAGTGCAGCAGATACGAATTTATAGATTGGGTTTTCTTTGTTTTGTTTTTTATCAAACTGTACAACAAACGGGCTTCTGTGTAATACATTGAATATAGGTAAACTCGCTGTTACTGTGTGATGTCGGCTTCACTGTCTGGAAATGTGCTTGGGGCTCTGGACCCAGGGTCTGCAACTCTTCTTTTGCTTCTAATGTGGCGTTGCCTGCGTCTTCGCTGGCCAAAGATGAGTTTATATTGCTAGTATCATCAAACAGCACTTGCCGTAATGGTGGGCTTTCTTGACTGCACTACGGCATTGCTGGTGATGATGTGCTGCTTGAGGACAGGGCAATAGTGTTCTCGTATTGGGGAGTTTCCAAAAATAGCATTGCAGAGATCATAAGCCCACTTCTAGGGCCTAACTCGGAGTTGATTGCAGAGCAAATTTGTTAGCAGTTGGGCAAAACCATGTGCACTGCAGGTGGGCAGATATAACATGTGCAGAGAGAGTGAGATTTGGGTGTGGTATGTTCAAACCGAAATCTAAATTGCAGTGTAAAAATAAAGCAGCCAGTATTTACCCTGCACAGAAACCAAATAACCCATCCATATCTAACTCTCTGCAAATGTTATTTCTGCCCCCACCCCCCCCCCCCCCTCCCCCTGCAGTGCACATGGTTTTGCCCAACTGCTAATAAATTTGCTGCTGCGATCAACTCTGAATTACACCCCATGTGTTATGGTACTGGTCTCTAATTTTTTTTTTTTTCTTTTTTTTTCTTTTGTGGTCATGGACTTGGATTGTTTAGTAGCTGCTGCTTGGTTTCCTTCACTCCTATTTCAGTAAGGATTTTACAATATTGCTATCCATGGTGGTGTCAGTGTGACCATTATTTTATTCCTCTACCACACTACCAGCAGCTTCCATCCATCCCTTCAGTGCGCCATAACAGCCTCTCACACAGCCTCCTCTGCCTTCCAAGGCTGTCTGCACAGAAGGTCATCAGCAGCAGCCCCACACAGTCAATCAGCTGCTTTTAAGTGCAATCCAGGTGTAAAAACTCAGGTCGCACCATTCAGACATAAACTCGGGACCGTACCCGTGTTGTAAGTCCCGGTAATAACCCTGGTCGAACATACAAACTGGTAAAAGGTGGGCACCCCCAGTAACATTCACACAAAGGGAGCCATTCAATTGCTAATACGTGGTCTCTTCTTTTCAGGCATAAGCAAGACCCGAGTTGATGCGTGTGCTGCGGAAAATCCTGTTGTATGTTTAATTGTTTTTTTTTTTTTGGAGGGTTTTTTTCTTTTATATTTCTCTGACGTCCTAGTGGATGCTGGGAACTCCGTAAGGACCATGGGGAATAGCGGCTCCGCAGGAGACTGGGCATAAAAGTAAAGCTTTAGGACTACCTGGTGTGCACTGGCTCCTCCCCCTATGACCCTCCTCCAAGCCTCAGTTAGATTTTTGTGCCCGGCCGAGAAGGGTGCATTCTAGGAGGCTCTCCTGAGTTTCTTAGTAAAAGTTTAGTTTTAGGTTTTTTATTTTCAGTGAGACCTGCTGGCAACAGGCTCACTGCATCGAGGGACTAAGGGGAGAAGAAGCGAACGTGCCTGCTTGCAGCCAGCTTGGGCTTCTTGGCTACTGGACACTATTAGCTCCAGAGGGACCGAACACAGGCCCAGCCTCGGAGTCCGGTCCCAGAGCCGCGCCGCCGGCCCCCTTACAGAGCCAGAAGCAAGAAGAGGTCCGGAAAATCGGCGGCAGAAGACATCAGTCTTCACCAAGGTAGCGCACAGCACTGCAGCTGTGCGCCATTGCTCCTCAGGCACACTTCACACTCCGGTCACTGAGGGTGCAGGGCGCTGGGGGGGGGCGCCCTGAGCAGCAATAGAAACACCTCGGCTGGTGAAAATACATCACATATAACCCCCAGGGCTATATGGATGTATTTTAACCCCTGCCAGAATACAGCAAAAAGCGGGAGAAAAGTCAGCCGAGAAGGGGGCGGAGCCTATCTCCTCAGCACACGGGCGCCATTTTCCCTCACAGCTTCGCTGGAAGGACGTCTCCCTGACTCTTCCCTGCAGTCCGGCACTACAGAAAAGGGTAAAACAAGAGAGGGGGGCACTAATTAGGCGCAGTATAAATAAAACAGCAGCTATAAGGGGAAAAACACTTCTATAAGGTTATCCCTGTGTATATATATAGCGCTCTGGTGTGTGCTGGCAAACTCTCCCTCTGTCTCCCCAAAGGGCTAGTGGGGTCCTGTCCTCTATCAGAGCATTCCCTGTGTGTGTGCTGTATGTCGGTACGATTGTGTCGACATGTATGAGGAGGAAAATGGTGTGGAGGCAGAGAAATTGCTTGTAATGGAGATGTCACCCCCTAGGGAGTCGACACCTGAGTGGCTGAGCTTATGGAAGGAATTACGTGACAGTGTCAGCTCTTTAAAAAAGACGGTTGATGACATGAGACAGCCGGCTACTCAGCTCGTGCCTGTCTAGGCGTCTCAAAAGCCATCAGGGGCTCTAAAACGCCTGTTACCTCAGATGGTAGATACAGACGCCGACACGGATACTGACTCCAGTGTCGACGATGAAGAGACGAATGTGACTTCCAGTAGGGCCACACGTTACATGATTGATGCTATGGAAAATGTTTTACATTTTTCTGATAATACAAGTACCACTAAAAAGGGTATTATGTTTGGTGAGAAAAAACTGCCTGTAGTTTTTCCTGCATCTGAGGAATTAAATGAAGTGTGTGATGAAGCGTGGGTTTCCCCCGATAAAAAACTGATAATTCCTAAAAGGTTATTAGCATCATACCCCTTCCCGCCAGAGGATAGGGCACGTTGGGAAACACCCCCTAAGGTGGATAAAGCGCTCACACGTTTGTCAAAACAGGTGGCACTACCGTCTTCTGATACGGCCGCCCTTAAGGAACCTGCTGACAGAAAGCAGGAGAATATCCTAAAATGTATATACACTCACACGGGTGTTATACTGCGACCAGCAATCGCCTCAGCCTGGATGTGCAGTGCTGGGGTGGCTTGGTCGGATTCCCTGACTGACAATATTGATACCCTAGATAGGGACAGTATATTACTGACTATAGAGCATTTGAAAGATGCATTTCTATATATGCGTGATGCACAGAGGGATATTTGCCGACTGGCATCAAGAGTAAGTGCGCTGTCCATTTCTGCCAGAAGAGGGTTATGGACGAGGCAGTGGTCAGGTGATGCTGATTCCAAAAGGCATATGGAAGTATTGCCTTACAAAGGGGAGGCGTTATTTGGGGTAGGTCTATCAGACCTGGTGGCCACGGCAACTGCTGGGAAATCCACATTTTTACCCCAGGTAGCCTCTCAACATAAGACAGTGATCGCAAATACTCGCTATAGCGCGTATTTTACGCGCTATAAGCAGTAAGGGACCCAGTTTTCAAAAATCAGCGGGTCCCACAGGACGCGCTGTGATTACCGCTCTGCTGCACACCGCGATCAGCCAGTGTAATAATCCTCCTGCTGCCTCCCCTTCCAATTGGTGCTGCTGCGCTGCCGTAAGCTCCCCGCCCCCCGTCACTGATAGACAGGGAGGGTGGAGCATGGTTGGTGCCGCCTCCCCATCCCCTTACAATTGGTGCTGCGCTGCCGTGAGCCCCCCCCCCCCCCCCCTTCCCCGGTCAGTGATAGACAGGGAGGGTGGGCCATGGTTGGAGCCGCCTCCCCGTCTCCTTACAATTGCTGCTGTGAGCTCCCCGTCCCCCCGGGTCAGAGGCGGACAGGTCCCAAGGGTCTTGTAAAATCCCTCCGCTGCTTACTCGGAGTCGGCTCTCAGCTGCATCTTCCCGCTGATGACACCTCACAGTGGGGGACATGGAGAGAGCGCGCTGCCGCCGATTGATAGGGGGATGTTCCCCCTCGGGCCCGTATACGGGCCACTGACAGTTTAAATAGCATTATTGCAGGCCCCGGCAGACTGTCAGCGCAGTGAATGTAGTGTGACAGCTGCTGGGTGCCTGCTCCGCCTCCCCAGTCTCCAAATATCACCGCTGTAGTTTCCTGCGGGGGAGGGACATGATGCGGGCCGCCGCCCAATCAACAGCTCGTGATCGGTGCTGAGTGCCTGTATGTGCTGGAGTGGTATGGATGGTGTGGAAGCTGCAAGGGCAAATGGGGAATGGAGGTGGGCTCCTGCAGTGATGGATTGCCCATGCTTTTACCTAAAGGCAGCTGTGAAACAACAGAAAAATATGGGGGAAGGGGCAATAGAAGTGACGCCACTATGGTCCTCCTGGTCATTTCCATAGGGGACACAGCTCCTCCTCTATACATGCTGCGCTCCCTATTATGAGCTCCTTCAGCAGTGAGTTACAGGCTCTGCAATGCAGCTCTGCCCCAGCTTTATAAATCACTGTACAGCTGACTTCCCTAATCCCAACTAAAGTATGTGTTATCCCCCCTGCCCAAGTGTGTGTGCCACAGGCCCTAGTAACCCTGTATGTGTCCCTCCAAAGTCCCCAGTATGTGTCACCATATCCTCCCCACCAAGACCCAGTGTGTGTGTGTCTGTGTGTTTGTCACCCAGGACCCTGTATGTGAACTCCTCCCCCCAATGTGTGTCACCATGTCCCCATCAAGACCCTGTATACGTGTGTGCCACCATGTCCCCCCCCTCATGCCAGTGTATTTGTGAAATCAGGTCATCCCCAGGCCCCAGCGTGTATGTCACCATGGCCGCCTCCCCTAAGCCCCAGTGTTTTTTTTATATGCCCCACCCCCCATTATTATGCATATCACCATGCCCATCCAGTCCTCAATATATGTTTTCATGTCGCCCCATGCCCATATTTGTATCTTATAAAAGGAGTAATGGGCAAAGAAGAAAATATAACCAGATGTCCCTCTATTTTCTTCTCTGCTCATTACTCCTTTTATATCTGTACCCCCACCATTTATCATTTATTCTTACCACTCACTTTTCCCCTGTGCCCTTCACAAACCACTATTTCTCCTGCCATCCCCTTTCTTCCACTTCTGCCCTCTTCCTTCCTCCTCATCTTCTGCTGAAGGTGATTGAGTCCTGCTGTGAAGCGGTCAGAAGCGACATGGTGAAACCGGAGGATGGCAGGTAAGCATCATTTTATCAATTGATGCTATGTGCTTTTAGCCTAAAGCAGAAGTTTTCACTGAAATCTGCAGAAGGCAAATTGGCGCTGCAGATCGCAGTCCCCATTATATATGGGGACTACGGTCTTACCCCTATGTACCTAGCTCCAAAAAGCATTGCTTTTCAGAGTGTAGTCCTGCTGACACTTAGGGGTGCCGCAAAAAAAATTGAGACACTAAGGGTGCCGTGAACAAAGAAAGTTAAAGAACCTTCTGGATTAAGGTACAGTAGTAGCACGTGCCGCCTTCCCCACCTCACTCTTTCCTCTCTCTCTGAAGGGTCCGCCCTTTGGACACAGGGACATACGCAATTCTCTGATCACGCTGTCGCCGCAGCCCACCCCCCATCGGTTCGCACGCGCCTGTGTTGCCCGGGCCGCACCCCCTAAACGGCGGCCACATGCCGCCGGACCGCCCCCTCCTGCCTCTGCCTGTCAATCAGGCAGATGCAATCGCAGAGCTGAGACAGCCGACGGCTGTCTGGCATGCACTGCGGCACCAGTGCATGCGCAGTTCAGACCTGATCGACTGCTGTACGAAAACACACAGCAGCGATCAGGTCTGAATTAGGCCCCCAGGTTGTCAGTGCTATGGATTATTTGTGGGAGGGGGTCTCAAATTGGTATCTTGCTTAGGGCCCCATGAGATCTAAATCCGCCTCTGCCCCAGGTCACTGATAGACATTGCTGCGCCTCCCCTCACTCACAGTCGGCCCGACACAGCAGAGAGAGCGGCACCCAGAACGGAGCAGTGATTACCTGGTGGCGGGGGCAGGACAGCATGTCAGGCACAGTGTCTATGGAGCTCGGACCTGGGGGCAGGCAGCAGGAGTGGAAAGAGCTCTGTTCTCGGCTAATTCCTTAATCCGCAGCTACTCCCAGGTTGTGACCTTATCGTCATGGATCCCCTGCCATTCTCAGCACCCAGCAACTCGGTAACAGGGATGGGCAGCTTGTGTCTGTATATATACACACATGTGTATACATGTGTGTCGATGTTTGTGTACTTATAATAAGTATGTGTGTGTCTGTATCGTGCTCTGCCTGGCGCAATGTGTGTAATAACGTGCTGTGCCTGGTGCAATGTGTATAATAACGTGCTGTGCCTGGTGCAATGTGTATAATAACGTGCTGTGCCTGGCGCAATGTGTATAATAACGTGCTGTGCCTGGCGCAATGTGTATAATAACGTGCTGTGCCTGGCGCAATGTGTATAATAACGTGCTGTGCCTGGTGCAATGTGTATAATAAAAGTGCTGTGCCTGGCGCAATGTGTATAACATGCTCTATCTGGCGCATTGTGCATAGGAGGTTCTACCTGGTGCAATGTGTATAAGCGGCACTATTATGTGGTCACGCTCCATCCCTATGAAGCCACGCCCCTAAAATTTTGCACCTATGCTTTCCAGCCTGGCAGGTGGAACACCAATACACTTTCTGCCTAAGGGCACCAAAATGTCTAGTTACACCTCTGGTGCAGGGTGTCCTGCATGCTTCACAGCCCAGCAGCATTGTCACCCTATCCCCCCACCTTGCAACACTTTTGTAGTGTCCAAACAAGTTTAAGATTAATGCGAACCTTCATTCCAATGGGACCCAGAAAAAGACCGGTAGGACCCCAATTTTTAAAAGTGAGGGGTCCCTGGGACCCACTTTTTTTTTGGCTCAGCGCGATCACTGATAAGAAGACGCCGTATTATCAGGCGCAGTCCTTTCGCCCCATAAGGGCAAGCGGGCAAAAGGCTCCTCATTTCTGCCCCGTGGCAGAGGGAGAGGAAAAAGGCTGCAGCAAACATCCAGTTCCCAGGAACAGAAGCCCTCTCCCGTTTTCTGCCAAGTCCTCAGCATGACGCTGGGCTTTACAAGCGGACTCAGGCACTCCCCTAAAGTCTGCTTTACCGACGTCTCCCTCCGACAGGGAGGCGGTATTGGAAGCCATTCACAAGCTGTATTCCCAGCAGGTGATAATCAAGATACCCCTCCTGCAACAGGGACAGGGGTATTATTCCACGCTGTTTGTGGTACCGAAGCCGGACGGCTCGGTGAGACCTATTTTAAATCTGAAATCCTTGAACACTTACATACACAGGTTCAAATTCAAGATGGAGTCACTCAGAGCGGTGATTGCGAACTTGGAAGAAGGGGATTATATGGTGTCTTTGGACATCAAGGAGGCTTACCTCCATGTCCCAATTTACCCTTCTCACCAAGGATACCTCAGGTTTGTGGTACAGAACTGTCACTATCCGTTTCAGACGCTGCCGTTTGGTTTGTCCACGGCACCCCGGGTCTTTACCAAGGTAATGGCCGAAATGATGATACTCCTAAGAAGGAAGGGAGTTTTAGTTATCCCGTACTTGGACGATCTCCTGATAAGGGCAAGATCCAGGGAACAATTGGTAGTCGGGGTAGCACTATCTCAAGTAGTGTTGCGGCAGCACGGTTGGATTCTCAATATTCCAAAATCGCAGCTGATCCCGACGACACGTCTTCTATTCCTAGGGATGATCCTGGACACAGTCCAGAAAAAGGTGTTTCTCCCGGAGGAGAAAGCCAGGGAGTTATCCGAGCTAGTCAGAAACCTCCTAAAACCAGGCCAAGTGTCAGTGCATCAATGCACAAGGGTCCTGGGAAAAATGGTGGCTTCCTACGAAGCAATCCCTTTCGGCAGATTCCACGCAAGAACTTTCCAGTGGGACCTGCTGGACAAATGGTCCGGATCGCATCTTCAGATGCATCAGCGGATAACCCTGTCACCAAAGACAAGGGTGTCTCTCCTGTGGTGGTTGCAGAGTGCTCATCTTCTAGAGGGCCGCAGATTCGGCATTCAGGACTGGGTCCTGGTGACCACGGATGCCAGCCTGCGAGGCTGGGGAGCAGTTACACAGGGAAGAAATTTCCAGGGCTTGTGGTCAAGCCTGGAGACATCACTTCACATAAATATCCTGGAGCTGATGGCCATTTACAATGCCCTAAGCCAAGCAAGACCTCTGCTTCAAGGTCAGCCGGTGCTGATCCAGTCGGACAACATCACGGCAGTCGCCCACGTGAACAGACAGGGCGGCACAAGAAGCAGGAGGGCAATGGCAGAAGCTGCAAGGATTCTTCGCTGGGCGGAAAATCATGTGATAGCACTGTCAGCAGTGTTCATTCCGGGAGTGGACAACTGGGAAGCAGACTTTCTCAGCAGGCACGACCTCCACCCGGGAGAGTGGGGACTTCACCCAGAAGTCTTCCACATGATTGTAAACCGTTGGAAAAAACCAAAGGTGGACATGATGGCGTCCCGCCTCAACAAAAAATTGGACAGGCATTGCGCCAGGTCAAGGGACCCTCAGGCAATAGCTGTGGACGCTCTGGTAACACCATGGGTGTACCAGTCAGTGTATGTGTTTCCCTCCTCTGCCTCTCATACCCAAGGTACTGAGAATTATAAGACGGAGAGGAGTAAGAACTATACTCGTGGCTCCGGATTGGCCAAGAAGGACTTGGTACCTGGAACTTCAAGAGATGCTCACAGAGGACCCGTGGCCTCTACCTCTAAGAAGGGACCTGCTCCAGCAAGGACCCTGTCTGTTCCAAGACTTACCGCGGCTGCGTTTGACGGCATGGCGGTTGAACGCCGGATCCTGAAGGAAAAAGGCATTCTGGAAGAAGTCATTCCTACCCTGATCAAAGCCAGGAAGGATGTGACCGCAAAGCATTATCACCGCATTTGGCGGAAATATGTTGCGTGGTGCAAGGCCAGGTAGGCCCCAACGGAGGAATTTCAACTGGGTCGATTCCTGCATTTCCTGCAAACAGGAGTGTCTATGGGCCTAAAATTAGGATCCATTAAGGTTCAGATTTCGGCCCTGTCGATTTTCTTCCAGAAAGAACTGGCTTCAGTTCCTGAAGTTCAGACGTTTGTCAAGGGGGTGCTGCATATACAGCCTCCTTTTGTGCCTCCAGTGGCACCTTGGGATCTCCATGTAGTTTTGGGGTTCCTAAAATCACATTGGTTTGAACCGCTTAAATCTGTGGATTTGAAATATCTCACATGGAAAGTGGTCATGCTGTTGGCCCTGGCTTCGGCCAGGCGCGTGTCAGAATTGGCGGCTTTATCCTGTAAAAGCCCTTACCTAATTTTTCATACGGACAGGGCAGAATTGAGGACTCGTCCACAATTTCTCCCTAAGGTGGTTTCAGCGTTTCACCTGAACCAGCCTATTGTGGTACCTGCGGCTACTAGGGACTTGGAGGACTCCAAGTTGCTGGACGTTGTCAGGGCCCTGAAAATATGTTTCCAGGACGGCTGGAGTCAGAAAATCTGACTCCCTGTTTATCCTGTATGCACCCAACAAGCTGGGTGCTCCTGCTTCTAAGCAGACTATTGCTCGTTGGATTTGTAGTACAATTCAGCTTGCACATTCTGTGGCAGGCCTGCCACAGCCAAAATCTGTAAAAGCCCATTCCACAAGGAAGGTGGGCTCATCTTGGGCGGCTGCCCAAGGGGTCTCTGCTTTACAACTTTGCTGAGCAGCTACTTGGTCAGGGGCAAACACGTTTGCTAAATTCTACAAATTTGATACCCTGGCTGAGGAGGACCTGGAGTTCTCTCATTCGGTGCTGCAGAGTCATCCGCACTCTCCCGCCCGTTTGGGAGCTTTGGTATAATCCCCATGGTCCTTACGGAGTTCCCAGCATCCACTAGGACGTCAGAGAAAATAAGAATGTACTTACCGATAATTCTATTTCTCGTAGTCCGTAGTGGATGCTGGGCGCCCATCCCAAGTGCGGATTGTCTGCAATACTTGTACATAGTTATTGTTAACTAAATCGGGTTATGGTTGTTGTGAGCCATCTTTCCAGAGGCTCCTCTGTTATCATGCTGTAAACTGGGTTCAGATCACAAGTTGTACGGTGTGATTGGTGTGGCTGGTATGAGTCTTACCCGGGATTCAAAATCCTTCCTTATTGTGTACGCTCGTCCGGGCACAGTATCCTAACTGAGGCTTGGAGGAGGGTCATAGGGGGAGGAGCCAGTGCACACCAGGTAGTCCTAAAGCTTTACTTTTGTGCCCAGTCTCCTGCGGAGCCGCTATTCCCCATGGTCCTTACGGAGTTCCCAGCATCCACTACGGACTGCGAGAAATAGAATTATCGGTAAGTTAATTCTTATTTTTTTGTCTGAAAGGGGCATAGCTGTTTATTCTTGCAAGCCATATGAAGCTCATGAAGATGTCTGTGGCATTCAGTAGACTTTACATTACGTTCTATGCTGCAGCTTTATATATGTAGGTGTATCATGCTTTGCTGCTGCTTTGTAGAAAATTTTCCCTTAACAACCACAATATCACGTATTAGCAGCTGCTGTATAATCTTGACCTTTTCAGGATGGGGGACTGTTGCGGTGATTTTCTTTTTCTATTTTAAATATAACTTAGTTGGATACATTGGGCGATATTCAATTGATTTGCGCTCTCGATCCCCCGTCTAAAGTGACTATAGAGCGCAAGCGCAATTCAATTGTGTTTTGTTTTTTGCTTTGTTTTTTTTTTTTTCATGCTGTCTGGAGCGAATAGCGCGAGGGGGGGGGGTGGACAGCATAAAGGTGAAGCAGCTGAACTTGATCGAAGTGCTTGGCATTTTTCTTGTCTGGAATATTTTTTTTCATTTTTTTTCCGATTTTAGATTTGTTTTGGTTTGTCATTGTGAGAAGGTGTCAGTGTATAATGCTTATTAAGATTATGGGGGCAATTCGATTGGGGCTAGGTGGTGGGTTTTCAGTTGTTTACGCTGGCTGCCCGATGGAGCAATTAAATTGTTGCTCCATTTGAGCAACAAACTGCTGCCGACATCAGCATTTTTGTTAGCAGCCCCCTTTGATGTCGAGCAGAAATGTGCAAAAACTTCTTGCAAATGTTCACCATTTTAGTGCCCAAACGGGACTTTTCACATTGCGCCCAGCACTTGGGTTGGGTTTAGCCATTTTACATGGCTAAACCCATCCCTGCTGGGAGCAATCAGCACATAAAAAAAACAAACAAAAAAAAACCCCCAATTGAATAGCGCCGATAACTTTAGATGGGAGATCAGACACGTATAAGCAATTGAATTGCTCCCTTTGTGTGAATGTTACTGGGGGTGTCCACCTTTTACCCAGTTTGTATGTGTTTACAGAGACCTGGATGATGTCCGATGAAGCAATTCAATTGTTGCTCCATTCAGGCACGAATAGCTGCGGGGCCACCTTTCAGCTCGCAGCCTCCAGAGGTTGCGAACAAAAATGTGCACTTAAGGCACCCAAGCAGTACCTTAGATGGCTTTAGCTGTTTTGCACTACTAAATCAGGTACGTCTGGGCGTGCTCATGTGACACACTCGCCCTATGTGGGGAATGGCAATAGAATTGCTCTGATGAGCGCCCTCAAAACAATTAAATTCCACCCTCATAGGGCGGATTCCATTTTTACCCCACAGCTACCACTAGGGGGGAAGCAATTCAATTGTTGCTGTGTTTAGACCCAAGTAGCCACGAGGCTGACATTTCTTCTCGCAGCCTCCTGAAGTGCGAGAAGAAATGTGTGCTAATTCAGCACTTTGGATGCTCAAAGCAGGACTTAGACAATTTTATACGTTATACACTGCTAAACCCTGTCTGTTTAGGCGCGACATGCGTGATGTGTATGGGCACCCAAACACCATTAAATTGTGGCCATTGATTGGGTGTCTAAACAGTCCCATTTGGGACGCCCAAAGCAATTGAATCGGACCCTTAAACCGTAAGCGCAAATACAGTAAGAGATATGAATGACATGCTCTGTTCAGTGCTGTATATTATACCCCTTTCAGACTACCAAAAATTTCCTGGGTTGTTGTTCGCAAATGCGCATCAAACCGAGATTTTGCATAGTCTGAAAGGGTCCTGAGCATCCCAGCATTTCATCCCAGTTCGCAAGCTGGTTTGAAACCTGAATCGACCTGGGATCCGTGCAGTGGGAATGGGTAAGCACCATTTCTCTGCATAGGAGGAGGCGGCGCTTGGAGATGATCATCTCCAAGCACCGCCTCCTGTAGCGTCAGCGGTGACGTCACCAACCCGGCAATATGCTGGGTCGATCCGCAAGCCGGGTTGCACCTGGGAAGCAACTGTGTACACATTCCCTGGTGCGACCTGTATAAGTCTGAAAGGGGTATAAGTGACTCTATAAAAGATTGCCCAGCTTATTACTCATTATATGATATATTTCTGTAGTGCAGCAGTGTGCTCTTTCAACGTATGAAAGTCTTGGAAAGCCTCCCCAAGCTGGGTTCCGGATGATGGATCGACTGTCAATAGGTTAACATGCATTAGGTCGACACTCATGGCCAACCCAAGTTTTTTTCCTTTACACATTTACCATCCACGTGGACTACGATTGGGAATACTAACCTTGCCCTAAGAGTGGTGAGCAAAGCGAGGGTACGTGTTTTCACTAAATTGGCATACATTTGGTTATACATACAAAATTACACCAAAAAACACCCCAAAATATACGTGTCAACCATTTCCATGTTAATCTTTTGACTGTCGACCTTATGGGGTCGACCTATTGACTGTCGACCTAATTCTGGGCGATCTAATGAAACTTCTTCTTCCTGCTTTATACAGCTAAACCTGACCTCTATGGCCATGATCAGCGCGAAAAAAACAGATACAGTTAAATATCGCCCCGGCGATCTCCTGTCACTTTAGACGGAAGCACTGCCAAAATAATCAATTCAATACTGCCCAAGCTTTTAGAATTTTAATAATTTGTTGTGGTCAGTGGTTCCTAAAGAATTGATAAGCTACAATACAGCGCAAAAGTTTTAGGCAGGTATGGGAAAAAATGCTGCAAAATAAGAATGCATTCAAAGATAGAAGTGTTAATAATTTATATTGGGCAATTAACAAAATACAAAGTGAATAAACAAGAGAAATCTAAATGAAATCATTGGGGCAGATGTATTAACCTGGAGAAGGCATAAGGAAGTGATAAACCAGTGATAAATGCCAGGTGATAAACACACCAACCAATCAGCTCCCATATGTAAATTAACAGTTAGGAGCTGATTGGCTGGTGCATTATCTCCTTGCACTTAACACTGCTTTGTCACTGGTTTATCACTTCCTTATGCTTTCTCCAGGTTAATACATCTACCCCAGTATTTGGTGTCACCACCGTTTCCCTTCCAAACAGCATCAATTCTACTAGGTAAACTTGTACAAAATCAGGGATTTTGTAGAATTATAACCAGCTATTCCAAACAGGTGCCAATGATCATAATTTCTCTGACGTCCTAGTGGATGCTGGGGACTCCGTAAGGACCATGGGGAATAGCGGCTCCGCAGGAGACTGGGCACAAAAGTAAAGCTTTAGGACTACCTGGTGTGCACTGGCTCCTCCCCCTATGACCCTCCTCCAAGCCTCAGTTAGATTTTTGTGCCCGAACGAGAAGGGTGCACACTAGGGGCTCTCCTGAGCTTCTTAGTGAAAGTTTAGTTTTAGGTTTTTTATTTTCAGTGAGACCTGCTGGCAACAGGCTCACTGCATCGAGGGACTAAGGGGAGAAGAAGCGAACTCACCTGCGTGCAGAGTGGATTGGGCTTCTTAGGCTACTGGACACCATTAGCTCCAGAGGGATCGAACACAGGCCCAGCCATGGAGTCCGGTCCCAGAGCCGCGCCGCCGGCCCCCTTACAGAGCCAGAAGCAAGAAGAGGTCCGGAAAATCGGCGGCAGAAGACATCCTGTCTTCACCAAGGTAGCGCACAGCACTGCAGCTGTGCGCCATTGCTCCTCAGCACACTTCACACTTCGGTCACTGAGGGTGCAGGGCGCTAGGGGGGGGCGCCCTGAGCAGCAATAAAAACACCTTGGCTGGCGAAAATACATCACATATAGCCCCCAGGGCTATATGGATGAATTTTAACCCCTGCCAGAATCCATAAAAAAGCAGGAGAAAAGTCCGCGAAAAAGGGGCGGAGCCTATCTCCTCAGCACACTGGCGCCATTTTCCCTCACAGCTCTGTTGGAGGGAAGCTCCCCTGGCTCTCCTCTGCAGTCACTACACTACAGAAAGGGTTAAAAAAGAGAGGGGGGCACTAATTAGGCGCAGTATTAACAATACAGCAGCTATAAGGGGAAAAACACTTATATAAGGTTATCCCTGTGTGTATATATATATATATATATATATATATATATATATATATATATATATATAGCGCTCTGGTGTGTGCTGGCAAACTCTCCCTCTGTCTCCCCAAAGGGCTAGTGGGGTCCTGTCCTCTATCAGAGCATTCCCTGTGTGTGTGCTGTGTGTCGGTACGTTTGTGTCGACATGTATGAGGAGGAAAATGATGTGGAGGCGGAGCAAATTGCCTGCAATAGGGATGTCACCCCCTAGGGGGTCGACACCTGAGTGGGTGAACTGTTGGAAGGAATTAACAGTGTCAGCTCTTTACAAAAGACAGTGGTTGACATGAGACAGCCGGCTACTCAGCTTGTGCCTGTCCAGACGTCTCATAGGCCGTCAGGGGCTCTAAAGCGCCCGTTACCTCAGATGGCAGATACAGACGCCGACACGGATACTGACTCCAGTGTCGACGGTGAAGAGACAAATGTGACTTCCAGTAGGGCCACACGTTACATGATTGAGGCAATGAAAAATGTTTTACACATTTCTGATAATACGAGTACCACCAAAAGGGGTATTATGTTCGGTGAGGAAAAACTACCTGTAGTTTTCCTGAATCTGAGAAATTAAATGAGGTGTGTGATGAAGCGTGGGTTTCCCCCGATAAAAAAGTTATTGGCATTATATCCTTTCCCGCCAGAGGTTAGGGTGCGTTGGGAAACACCCCCTAGGGTGGATAAAGCGCTCACACGCTTGTCAAAACAAGGGCTCTACCCTCTCCTGAGATGGCCGCCCTTAAGGATCCTGCTGATAGAAAGCAGGAGGGTATCCTAAAATGTATTTACACAAATACTGGTGTTATACTGCGACCAGCAATCGCCTCAGCCTGGATGTGCAGTGCTGGGTTGGCGTGGTCGGATTCCCTGACTGAAAATATTGATACCCTAGATAGGGTCAGTATATTATTGCCTATAGAGCATTTAAAAGATGCATTTCTATATATGCGTGATGCACAGCGGAATATTTGCCGACTGGCATCAAGAGTAAGTGCGTTGTCCATTTCTGCCAGAAGAGGGTTATGGACACGACAGTGGTCAGGTGATGCGGATTCCAAACGGCATATGGAAGTATTGCCTTATAAAGGAGTTATTTGGGGTCGGTCTTTCAGACCTGGTGGCCACGGCAACAGCTGGGAAATCCACGTTTTTACCCCAGGTCGCCTCTCAACATAAGAAGACGCCGTATTATCAGGCGCAGTCCTTTTGTTCCCATAAGGACAAGCGGGCAAAAGGTTCCTCATTTCTGCCCCGTGACAGAGGGAGAGGAAAAAGGCTGCAGAAATCAGCCAGTTCCCAGGAACAGAAGCCCTCTCCCGCCTCTGCCAAGCCCTCAGCATGACGCTGGGGCTTTACAAGCGGACTCAGGCACGGTGGGGGCCCGTCTCAAGAATTTCAGCGCGCAGTGGGCTCACTCGCAAGTAGACCCCTGGATCCTTCAGGTGGTATCTCAGGGGTACAAATTGGAATTCGAGACGTCTCCCCCTCGCAGTTTCCTAAAGTCGGCTTTACCGACGTCTCCCTCCGACAGGGAGGCAGTTTTGGAAGCCATTCACAAGCTTTATTCCCAGCAGGTGATAATCAAGGTACCCCTCCTGCAACAGGTAAAGGGGTATTATTCCACACTGTTGTGGTACCGAAGCCGGACGGCTCGGTGAGACCGATTTTAAATCTAAAATCTTTGAACACTTACATACAGAAGTTCAAATTCAAGATGGAGTCACTCAGAGCAGTGATTGCGAACCTGGAAGAAGGGGACTACATGGTGTCTCGGGACATCAAGGATGCTTACCTTCATGTCCCAATTTACCCTTCTCACCAAGGGTACCTCAGGTTTGTGGTACAGAACTGTCACTATCAGTTTCAGACGCTGCCGTTTGGATGGTCCACGGCACCCCGGGTCTTTACCAAGGTAATGGCCGAAATGATGATACAGGTTGAGTATCCCTTATCCAAAATGCTTGGGACCAGAGGTATTTTGGATATCGGATTTTTCCGTATTTTGGAATAACTGCATACCATAATGAGATATCATGGTGATGGGACCTAAGTCTAAGCACAGAATGCATTTATGTTTCATATACACCTTATACACACAGCCTGACGGTAATTTTAGCCAATATTTTTTATAATTTTGTGCATTAAATAAAGTGTGTGTACATTCACACAATTAATTTATGTTTCATATACACCTTATACACACAGCCTGAAGGTCATTTAATACAACATTTTTAATAACTTGTGTTTTAAAATAAGTTTGTGTACATTGAGTCATCAAAAAACAAAGGTTTCACTACCTCGCTCTCACTCAAAAAAAAGTCCGTATTTCGGAATATTCCGTATTTCGGAATATTTGGATATGGGATACTCAACCTGTACTCCTTCGAAGGAAGGGAGTTTTAGTTATCCCTTACTTGGACGATCTCCTGATAAGGGTAAGATCCAGAGAACAGTTGGAGGTCGGTGTAGCACTATCTCAGGTAGTGTTGCGGCAGCACGGTTGGATTCTCAATATTCCAAAATCACCGCTGGTTCCGACGACTCGTCTTCTGTTCCTAGGGATGATCCTGGACACAGTCCAGAAAAAGGTGTTTCTCCCAGAGGAGAAAGCCAGGGAGTTATCCGAGCTAGTCAGGAACCTCCTAAAACCGAGCCAAGTCTCAGTGCATCAATGCACAAGGGTTCTGGGAAAAATGGTGGCTTCCTACGAAGCAATCCCATTCGGCAGATTCCACGCAAGAATTTTCCAGTGGGACCTGCTGGACAAATGGTCCGGGTCGCATCTTCAGATACATCAGCGCATAACCCTGTCACCAAGGACAAGGGTGTCCCTCCTGTGGTGGTTGCAGAGTGCTCATCTTCTAGAGGGCCGTAGATTCGGCATTCAGGACTGGGTCCTGGTGACCACGGATGCCAGCCTGCGAGGCTGGGGAGCAGTCACACAGGGAAGGAATTTCCAGGGCTTATGGTCAAGCCTGGAGCCATCACTTCACATAAATATCCTGAAGCTAAGGGCCATTTACAATACTCTAAGCTTAGCAAGACCTCTGCTTCAAGGTCAGCCGGTGTTGATCCAGTCGGACAACATCACGGCAGTCACCCACGTAAACAGACAGGGTGGCACAAGAAGCAGGAGGGCAATGGCAGAAGCTGCAAGGTTTCTTCGCTGGGCGGAAAATCATGTGATAGCACTGTCAGCAGTATTCATTCCGGGAGTGGACAACTGGGAAGCAGACTTCCTCAGCAGACACGACCTCCACCCGGGAGAGTGGGGACTTCACCCAGAAGTCTTCCACATGATTATAAACCGTTGGGAAAAACTCGACAGGTATTGCGCCAGGTCAAGGGACCCTCAGGCAATAGCTGTAGACGCTCTGGTAACACCGTGGGTGTACCAGTCAGTGTATGTGTTCCCTCCTCTGCCTCTCATACCCAAGGTACTGAGAATTATAAGATGGAGAGGAGTAAGCACTATATTCGTGGCTCCGGATTGGCCAAGAAGGACTTGGTAACCGGAACTTCAAGAGATGCTCACGGAGGATCCGTGGCCTCTACCTCTAAGAAGGGACCTGCTCCAGCAAGGACCCTGTCTGTTCCAAGACTTACCGCGGCTGCGTTTGACGGCATGGCGGTTGAACGCCGGATCCTGAAGGAAAAAAGGCATTCCGGATGAAGTCATCCCTATCCTGATCAAAGCCAGGAAGGATGTAACCGCAAAACATTATCACCGCATTTGGCGAAAATATGTTGCGTGGTGCGAGGCCAGTAAGGCCCGACGGAGGAAATTCAACTGGGTCGATTCCTACATTTCCTGCAAACAGGAGTGTCTATGGGCCTGAAATTGGGGTCCATTAAGGTTCAAATTTCGGCCCTGTCAATTTTCTTCCAAAAAGAACTAGCTTCAGTCCCTGAAGTTCAGACGTTTGTAAAAGGGGTACTGCATATACAGCCTCCTTTTGTGCCTCCAGTGGCACCTTGGGATCTCAATGTAGTTTTTGGGTTCCAAAAGTCACATTGGTTTGAACCACTTAAATCTGTGGAGTTAAAATATCTCACATGGGAAGTGGTCATGCTGTTGGCCCTGGCCTGGGCCAGGCGCGTGTCAGAATTGGCGGCTTTATCCTGTAAAAGCCCTTATCTGATTTTCCATTCGGACAGGGCGGAATTGAGGACTCGTCCTCAGTTTCTCCCTAAGGTGGTTTCAGCGTTTCACCTGAACCAACCTATTGTGGTGCCTGCGGCTACTAGGGACTTGGAGGACTCCAAGTTGCTAGATGTTTGTCAGGGCCCTGAAAATGTTTCCAGGACGGCTGGAGTCAGAAAATCTGACTCGCTGTTTATCCTGTATGCACCCAACAAGCTGGGTGCTCCTGCTTCTAAGCAGACTATTGCTTGTTGGATTTGTAGTACAATTCAGCTTGCACATTCTGTGGCAGGCCTGCCACAGCCAAAAATCTGTAAATGCCCACTCCACAAGGAAGGTGGGCTCATCTTGGGCGGCTGCCCGAGGGGTCTCGGCTTTACAACTTTGCCGAGCAGCTACTTGGTCAGGAGCAAATACGTTTGTAAAATTCTACAAATTTGATACCCTGGCTGAGGAGGACCTGGAGTTCTCTCATTTGGTGCTGCAGAGTCATCCGCACTCTCCCGCCCGTTTGGGAGCTTTGGTATAATCCCCATGGTCCTTACGGAGTCACCAGCATCCACTAGGACGTCAGAGAAAATAAGAATTTACTTACCGATAATTCTATTTCTCGTAGTCCGTAGTGGATGCTGGGCGCCCATCCCAAGTGCGGATTGTCTGCAATACTTGTACATAGTTATTGTTACCAAAAATCGGGTTATTGCTGTAGTGAGCCATCTTTTCTAGAGGCTCCTCTGTTATCATGCTGTTAACTGGGTTTAGATCACAAGTTATACGGTGTGATTGGTGTGGCTGGTATGAGTCTTACCCGGGATTCAAAATCCTTCCTTATTGTGTACGCTCGTCCGGGCACAGTATCCTAACTGAGGCTTGGAGGAGGGTCATAGGGGGAGGAGCCAGTGCACACCAGGTAGTCCTAAAGCTTTACTTTTGTGCCCTGTCTCCTGCGGAGCCGCTATTCCCCATGGTCCTTACGGAGTCCCCAGCATCCACTACGGACTACGAGAAATAGAATTATCGGTAAGTAAATTCTTATTTTTCATATGTAGTTTGAAACAGTCATTAACTGAAACATAAACAACTGTGTAGGAGATTTAAAACTGGGTGAGGAATAGCAAAACTCTGCTATAAAGGTGAGATTATGGGAGACTGTTTCATGGCAAGACTGAGCATAGTAATAAGACACAAGGTAGTTATACTGCATTAGTAAGGTCTCTCCCAGGCAATGATTTCAAAGCAGACTGTGGTTGCCTGTTCAAGCTGCTTTGAGGAAGCGCAAAGAAACTGGCAACGCTGTGGATCGTTGATGCAGTGGTCAGCCAAGGAAACTAAGTGCATCAGATGAAGGACGCATCATGCTTACTTCCCTTTGAAATCAGAAGATGTCCAGCAGTGCCATCACTAAGACCTGGAAGATCCTGTGGCACCCAAGTACACCGATCTACTGTTTGGAGAAGTCTGGCCAGAAGTGGTCTTCATGGAAGAATTGCGTCCAAAAAGCAATACCTTTGACGTGTAAACAAGGCCAAGTGACTCAACTATGCACAAAAAAAAATGTAGGAACTGGGGTGCAGACAAATGGCAGCAGATACTCTGGACTGATGAGCCAAAGGTGGAAATATTTGTAACAGAAGGGAGTTTGGAGAGTGGTATAATGAGTGTCTCCAGGCAACAGTGAAGCATGGTGGAGGTTCCTTGCAAGTTTGGGGCTGCATTTTAGTGAATGGAATTGGGGATGTGGTCAGGATTCATGGTATACTCAATGCTGAGAAATACAGGCCGGTATTTCATCATGCAATTTCATCAGGGAGACTGATTGGCTCCAAATTTATTCTGCAGCAGGACAATGACCATAAACATATACAGCCAAGGTCATTAAGAACTATCTTCGGCGTAAAGTAGACCAAGGAGTCCTAGAAGTAACTATGGCCCCCACAGAGCCCTGATCTCACCATCATTGAGTCTGTCTGGGATTACATGGAAAGACAGAAGGATTTGACCAAGCCTACATCCACCGAAGATCTGTAGTTAGTTCTTAAAGATGTTTGGAATAACCTCCCTGCCGAGTTCACCCCTGTCAGGATCGTGAACAGCGTGATTCCGGCGTCGATATTGTGACCACCAGCAGCCCGTCTGCCGGGATAACATACCGATCCCTCTAGGAGAGTTGATTCTGTTTTGAAAGGGTGGTCACACCAAAAATTTAATTTGATTTAGATTTTTTCTACTGTTCATTCTCGTGCAGAAATGCTACTGTTCATATAAGCAGTCATATGGATGCACATTGCTTCTGAAAATGTCAGGGTGTTTCCTGTATTAATAAAAATGCTTTGCGAGAGGTGTGTATGACCATAAATCACAAGGATAGAACACAGTGTTCTTGCACAATGTTTGATTTCATTTTAACTCGAGTATAAATTTGAGCGGTCTGCTTCAGTTTGTCAGTTTGTCAACATAGATTTCCTGGTGAATAATAATAATAAATCTGATAAAAGTGCGGCCGGCGCAAGGCTGATTCTGTCGGGAATCGGCATTGCGACGGGGAGTTAATTCAGAGAATGCCCGGTCTCCCGACAAATCAACCTGTTAAGTCCGTGAGAACGGGCATTCGCCGACTTAACTTGAGCTGAATTGAATAGCGCCGGGAGCTAATTCCTGGTGCTATTCAACTGTCTGTGAATTGAATCGACCCCAGTGAGTTTTGAGTGCTAAACTTAGAGTCGAACCTATATTTGAAAATCCATTTTGTAGTATTATAGATGTAAAGTTTACAACAAACTCCCCCATCCCCTCCCCCCCCCCAAAAAAAAAGATGCGCAATATAAGAAATAGCTGTTGCTAGGAAAACTCCCATTCTTCATCTGTGCTCTGTGAGCAAGTGGTTGTCTTACACCCCTCTTCCACTGCCTTTTAAAAACCCGAGTTTTTGCATGTGATTGAACGTGCACCGACCTAGTTATTTGCTCAGTGGCAAAGGCTCCACTCGGGTCCAGTAATCCCGGAAACTAATCCTGGTGGTAAATGTACTAAACCTTCTTAAAATGATAAGTTGTGATGTTTCCCATAGCAACCAATCAGATCATTTCTCTATTGCATACTAGGAAAATGATAGAATCTGATTGGTTGCAATGGGCAACATCACCACTTATCATTTTTAGAAGGTTTAATAATTTAGCCCTTGGCAGCTAGCAGGGCTTTTCTGATAAGGACCCAGGTGACCTGCAGTGTAAACGGGTAACCCGGGTCCCCTTTACAGCATGGGGAGAGCTGCATTCAGGCGCAAGGAGATGTCGTCTCCAAGTGCTGGAACGGCACCAGTGAGAGAGAGGGTTTGCCCCATCTCTGACCCAGTTTGGAACAGTGTTCCACATCCCGGGTATAAGGTGGTGACAATGCTAAATTCCTTTGTCGTATAAACAACCCTTTATGAAGTCTAAGAACACTGTACGCTGCTTACTTAAGAAGTACCGTAATGGTACGCTAGTTGCGTAACGATCGCTCAGCCGTAGGCGAGACGCTCAAGCGTCACGTTCGCTCACGGCCCAGTGATCACAGGACACGTTATTGGTTATGACTAGAGTAATGATTCGCTATGGCGTAGCGGACGCTCGAGACCACGAGGAGATCACCAGCGGCGCAGACGCTCACAACGCTATACCTTTATGTCTAAACCTTATACCAATGAAATTCACAGAATACCTTAATGTGAGTACAGGGTGTAAGTGCAACCTTGTGTAACCTGACTAACTACAAAGCTGCTTGAGCGTCACCGACGCTCAAGTGAACACTTAACACTATAGGAAATACACAGATACTGGTTTAGGGTCCAAAGCCTATTAACTGTATTATATCTAATATACTTGTAAAAGGGGATAACAGTACAAATGATACACTACAATATAACAGAGACTTCCTAACCAAAATACAATACTATCTAATACAATACAATACTAGTCTAGGGGAGATGTGAGAGAAAAGAGAAAGGAGAGAGAGAAATGGAGAGAGATGAGAGAAATTTGCTCACAGTAAGACAATGATTACGGAGAGAAACTTACGCACAAGGGTAAACGATCGCATGCGCCTGGACATCCAGCACCCGATTTTCAGCAATGAGAACCGTTGAAGAGTGAGAGCTGGATGTGGTCGGCCTGCCTATTTATGCCCCACACACAATGCAATCTCATAGTCCCTACAATCCCATTGTCCATTGGACGTCGGAATTCGGCCCTGCATCATAACAAAAGGTCATAGGTTGATTCATACAGGTGGGCTGTGACGATTTCAAACAGCTCAGGTGGGTGGGGAACTAGGTTTCCCGCCGCATACCTGAGCATGAGTAAATAGTAGAAATGGACATAAACTTCTTATGTCCATAACTATTCGCACGAGCGATTAATACGCTCCAAACCAACACCGGAATATTGCTATTTAAATACTCTTCCGATGGGTACCAAACACTACTGCATGACTCCTGTTAGACCCTTCCTACGATACAAAGAGGGATTCCTCAGCTCAGGGACATTCTATGTTAACCAAACTTTCAGAATCTATCAAAGGGACCATGATCTACAAACTACATTATTACTGAAAATATGTAACGAATGAGTCGCACGCTACGATTACATAAACTCTACCGTAAATACGCATACCGTGTGCCCGCGGGTGCACGCTATTGCGGGTATGCGCCTTCACGGGAGAGCGTACGCATGCGCAGCGCGGACCAGTGTGCGGTGCAAATATGGCAGTGTGTATGGGGATATTTTTCTGACTTTGACAGTCCACCCTTTGGCAGTCAATAATAACTGCCACTTCCTGAAAACATTTCAAAAGGAGAAAAATATGTCAGTGGTTAATTCATTTCCATGGTTGGGTGAGGGAGGAGAGAGGAGTAGGTGTGAAGAGGGTATGACCTAGTGAGAAAGCAGAAGCATGTGTGTATGAGTCCATGTTTGGAGGGTCATGTATCATCGTGCCGTACGTGTGGTACATCAAGCTTCGAGGTATTGCGAAGTATACATTTGAATGCCTTCTTATCCTGTGGTACAGGTCTGTGGATGGGCTGTCAAACTTTACCGAGCTCTTTTCGGATTTTGAACAAAATGGGGAGCACATTTTAGTTGATGATACATGAATGGGGGGATATGTGATTGCTGATATCTGTGCCTGTATTCCCTATACTATGTGTGTTATTACCTGAGGGTTGTAGAAATGAAGGTGAAGAACACTTATGGGAAATGCAATGATATTCTATGTCAGGGAAATGTACATCTGTTGTTGAAGTTTTGTTCGGTATCTGTTGAGAGTCGTCTTCTTTGCGCTGTATTGCTCCTTGGGCATGAGCAAATAGCTTTGTCAGAGCCATCGGATTTACAAAAAATGTTGGGCTAGCGTGAGTTTAAAAATACTAGGGAAACTGGGGATCCATGGCAAAGTTCATCAAGTGTCCATATCATAGGTTGTCAAAACTTCATCTTTGGTGCTTGTCTGTTGTCTGTATAGCGTCTCGTCAACTTCCTCGTCCAAGGGGGTCTTTGTATCTTGGAGAAAAGCAGAAAAACAGGTGAAAGAAACGGACCGTGTAATCGCATTTTCATCACATTCTGGTTTCTATCATTGGGTCATAAATCAAATCCAGGTTAATTACAGTTTCCTCACTCCTCAAGCTCATCACTTTTGTACTTTGTTTGCACCTCATTAAAGCCTGCCCGCATCTAAATATCAATCCAATCGATATAACGACACCCAAGATACATAGTAGAAACTTTCCAACATCCATTATGACTCCTTGAGCCCAGTCTCCCAAACCGGAGAACCAATTTCGCGGGTTCAACCATGACACCCAACCAGTCAGCTCATTACCTACAGCAGCAAGGGTGAGATTGTGTTTTCGACGAAATTCCCACTTTAATTGCAGAATATCGTCCATCTTTTGGTCTATGACTTCTACCGGATCCTCGGTGTTATTTGTGATATACGTGCAACACTTTATGCCATACTGTGTTGCCAATGTAACACAATATCCGCCTGTTACTGCTGTAAGATAATTAAGAACCATCCTATGCTGAACTAGTTCTGTTTTGTAAGCTTGAAGTTCTCTTCCAGTGTATCTAAACGTGTCATCATACATTTCAGTGATATTATCTAACAAATTGGCGAGTGCGGAAATGTATCTATAATTCATCACTCCTCGAGCGGTACGAGTGAAATCTAACGCTACCAGAACCTGAATCCCGGTGGATTCATGGATAAGATCAGAGGCCGGATGCTCTAACCTTTCTGACAGTTGTCTTTTAACTCGGTGCTCGTAATGAGTGTGAGTATAAGGAGCTTGGGCACCACGGTGTATGTCCTTCATTTTGTCATGTGTAACAGTCATCACTTCAGGCAATACTTTTCCAATATAACACAATCCTTCAGAGTTTGGGGCAAGCCACTTGTACGCCTTTCTCCCGCATATGAAATATGCATCATCGGGGAGAACATATGGGACGGAGAAGGACATTACCATGTTACAAACCTTCCAGGTGAAATCTCCTGACCCTAATTCTTCCATCTGCTTAATGCACGTATCAGTTTGTACGATATGTGAACAGTATCCTGGTGATACCTCTCCAACTCTAGTAATCCTATTTCCTAAGGTATATCGATACCGGAAAGATTTTCCTCTACTGGCTATGTGGCGTACAAGCTCTGTATCTGTAGGCATTCTATCTGCTCTGTGTGAAAAGGTCATGGTAAGGTTGCTCCATGACACTTCCCAATTTCCCGGCTTACGGGGATTGGAGATATTAAAACATAAGAGGGACCTATCCACATGGTATTGGTGGAGCTTCAAACTAGGAGGGCTGGAGATGTTAAATCTCCGGTCCACCGGTCTCCCACCACTTAGCTCAAGTACCTCCCCTAACGTTAAAGGAAATGGTACTAGCCCTGATTTGCTATGACCCTGAGGTACTTGAGAGCATACCCAACAATCTGTTTTGTTTAACACATTACCCACTAAGAGTGATAGTCACTCAATGGATGCCGGTCCATATGGATATTAAAACTGGATTGGCATTTCTTTATGCATCCATCTTCAACCAGATTATCACAGAGCCTACAGATACAATTTTCTTCAGCTAACAATCCATCACAATTTCTTCTATCGGATCGTTTTCTGATACTCGCCTTTGCTTGTTGGTTTGGTTGATCTTGGAAAACTACGCCTCCATCATCATAATCGGAACCCATTCCAGATCCTCTCTCGACCTCTATGGTACTCTCGCCGGAACAGACTGCTCTGGTCAACATCATGGTTAACATCAAAATCCGGATCACAGTCTCTTGGGGCAAGTCCATCTTTGAGGAGGAAATGGAGAAGAATGAGAAGGGGGAAAAAGAAATTTTAAGGGAGAGGGGATGGGAAGTGGAGAAAAACAATAAAAGGGAGAGGGGAGTCGACAGCTGCTTTCGATCTTCAAGGCTCAGGTGCCGCCTCAGTCCTCCTGGAACAGACACTCCAGTGATACAACTTCTACCGTCTGTTCCTTATCACGGGACTTCTCTGGGTCAGCAACCTTTTTGCAGTGGGATGAATGGACCCAAGTCTCTCTCTCAGCAACCTTCAATGCTGTGGTGCTAGTCAATAAGACCTGGTATGGTCCTTCCCATCTATCAATAAGACAACCTGAGCGTAGAAAATTTCGTATCATTACATAATCCCCAGGTTCAATGTCATGACAATTACTATCTGGTAAATCAGGAATCACCAACTTCAGATTATCATTTTGATTCCTCAACTGTTTACTCATGTTAATCAAGTACTTTACAGTTACTTCATTGTTACATTTCAAATCATCCTGAGGGTTAATCATGACATGCGGTTGTCGACCAAACAGAATTTCAAAAGGGGACAGATTAAGAGGGGACCTGGGAGTGGTTCTGATGCTATACAAAACAATGGGTAAAGCTTCTGGCCACGTCAATCCTGTCTCTGCCATTACTTTACTCAATTTATTTTTAATAGTGCTGTTCACTCTTTCGACCTTCGCGCTCGCCTGTGGACGGTACGGAGTGTGCAGCTTGCTATCAATTCCCATCAACTTACACATTCCTTGAAAGACATCACCTGTAAAATGGGTACCCCTATCACTTTCAATGATTCTAGGGATACCATATCTACATACAAATTCCTGCACAATTTTCTTAGCTGTAAACATAGCGGTATTTGTAGCTGCTGGAAAAGCTTCGACCCAATTCGAGAAAACATCTATACAGACAAGTACATATTTCAAATTTCGACATGGGGGTAATTGAATGAAGTCAATTTGTATTACCTGGAAAGGGCCGCCGGCAGGTGGGATATGGGATGGTTCTGTAGGTATTGCTTTTCCAATATTCTTTCTCAGACAGGTAAGGCATGACATTGCTCTTTTACTCGCATGAGAGGAGAATCCTGGGGCGCACCAGTATGCTCTTACCAATTTGCACATCCCCTCCTTGCCTAGATGAGTCAGCCCGTGAGCTGCTTCAGCCAGACATGGAAGGTATGCCCTGGGGGCCACTGGTTTACCATGTCCATCCGTCCAGAGCCCTGAGGACTCCTGGCCATATCCCTTTGCCTTCCAGACTGCTCTTTCCTGTGTGGAACACAAATTCTGCATCTCACACAACTTCTGTGTGTTGATGGTATTAAATACCATCAGTTGTGTGGTGTCTGTCTGTATGGGAGTAGCAGCTGCAAGCTTTGCGGCTTCGTCTGCTCGGCTGTTACCAAGGGATACTGGGTCTTGGCTATATGTATGTGCTTTACATTTGATAACAGCCACTCTGTTGGGTTCCTGTATCGCTGTTAGAAGCCTTTTTATATATGCTGCATGCGCTATCGGTGTACCAGCCGCCGTCATGAAATTTCTGAGGCGCCATAAGGCTCCGAAATCATGTACTACCCCGAAGGCGTATCTAGAATCGGTGTAGATATTGGCTGACTTACCCTTAGCCAATTCACATGCTCTGGTTAGGGCGACCAGTTCAGCAACCTGGGCTGAGTGAGGTGGGCCTAGCGGTTCCGCTTCTATGGTGTCTTGGTCATCTACGACTGCGTATCCAGTACACAAGTCTCCCGAGTCTGACTGTCTATGACAACTACCGTCAGTGTAGAACGTGAGTTCTGCATCTTCCAGTGGATTGTCACTGATGTCAGGCCTTGCGGTAAAATTTTGGGTCAAATATTCCATACAATCATGTGTATCTTCCTTTGCATTAAATCCTCCTTCCCCATCACTCTCACCTTCCACCCTTTGTGCCTGACCAGGCACACCTGGGAGAAAAGTTGCAGGATTTAATGCGCTGCATCTCCTTATGGTGATGTTTACTGGGGCCATTAATGCCAATTCCCATCTTGTAAACCTTGCAGATGAGACGTGTCTGGTTTGGGCAGAATTCAATAAGGCAGATACCGCATGCGGTGTATGGATTGTGAGGTTGTGGCCTAGCACGACATCTTCGCTTTTCGTCACTAGCAATGCTATCGCCGCAACGCTGCGCAAGCATGTGGGGAGGGATCGCGCTACCGTGTCTAGCTGAGCGCTGTAGTATGCAACTGGCCTGCTGGCGTCACCGTGTTTTTGGGTTAGTACACCTGCTGCGCACCCAGCACTTTCTGTTCCGTATAGTTCAAAGGGTTTCCCATAGTCTGGCATACCTAGTGCTGGTGCCTGCGTTAGACACTGTTTGAGTCTCTCAAATGCTGTTTCAGATTCGTCTGTATGCGAAATCCGATCAGGTTTGTTTGAGGAGACCATTTCCTGCAAAGGTAGCGCCAATATGGAAAACCCTGGGATCCAATTACGGCAATACCCACACATTCCTAAAAACGTCCTGATCTGTTGCTGGGTTTGTGGCAGTGTCATGTCTCTAATGGCTTGGATTCTATCAGCGGTCAGGTGTCTCAGTCCTTGTGTTAGACAGTGTCCCAAATATTTTACCTTAGTCTGGCATAATTGTAACTTGTCTTTGGAAACCTTGTGACCTGTGTCTGAAAGATGAAACAGGAGCTGTTTCGTATCCTTCAGGGAAGCTTCCAGTGAATCTGAACACAGCAGTAAATCATCCACATACTGTATCAATACTGATCCACTCTCTGGTTGGAAAGACTGTAAACAATCATGCAAAGCCTGAGAAAATATACTTGGACTATCTATGAAACCTTGGGGTAACCGCGTCCACGTGTATTGGACTCCTCTGTATGTGAATGCAAACAAATATTGGCTGTCAGGGTGCAGAGGTACCGAAAAGAAAGCGGAGCAGAGGTCAATAACAGTGAAAAATTTGGCAGTGGGAGGAATTTGCATTAGGATGACAGCTGGATTAGGCACTACGGGGAACTGACTCTCAACTATTTTGTTAATCCCCCTTAGATCCTGCACTAGCCTGTAACCCCTCCCCCCACTCTTTTTAACAGGGAAGATGGGACTATTTGCTGTGCTGGACGTTCTTACTAGAATGCCCTGTTGTAGCAAGCGCTCTATTACGGGAAAAACTCCTAACTCCACCTCTGGCTTCAGAGGATACTGTGGGATTTTTGGAGCTATCCTACCATCTTTTACTTGTACAATTACTGGAGCTACGTTTGCCATTAATCCAGTGTCCTGTCCATCTTTTGTCCAAAGTGACTCTGGTATCTGAGATGTCATCTCTTCTACTTGGGATGGATTCCTATTTGTCATAATGGAATGTGACATTAATTTTGATGGGGAGTCTAACATGTCTCGTACCTCCTGAGCGTGATTCTCAGGTATGTCCAAGAATACACCTTCAGGAGTACAATAAATGACGCAACCCATTTTACATAGTAAGTCTCTACCCAGGAGATTAGTTGGTGCCGATGCAGCCAGCAAAAAGGAATGCTTGGTATGCAAAGGCCCTATTGTAATCTCGGCTGGTTTGCTAACAGGGTAGTGCTGGACTACTCCTGTTACTCCCATGGCTGGAATTGTCCTACCAGTGGTTCTCATGCCCACTGTCGAATTTATCACTGACTTGGCCGCCCCTGTGTCTACAAGAAAGTTTAAAGTTTTACCAGCTACATTGATTGCAATCTCTGGTTCGCTTCCAAGACTAGCAATCAACTTAACTGGGTGCAGATTACAGGTATGGCCACACCCCTATTGGGTATGTTGACCTCCCTGAATCCCGCTGGCAGCGACTACTTGTGAGGGGGTTAGCTGGGAACTACCAGAGGCATGCCAATCTCTGTTCGGGGGATATCTTTTTGTTTCCCCTGTATGTGGCTCAAAACTCCGCCTCTGTGGACCCTGCTCCCAATGTCGTGTGTCGTGTCGTTGTCTAGGGGGTTGAAAAGATCTTTGTACACTCTTTGTTCTACATTCTCGTGCATAGTGTCCCGGTCTGTTACAAGAAAAACATGTCATTACACTTGCCTTACCCACAGGATTCGGTGGTACATACGCAGGCTGCCTTGTGGTCAGCGCCTGTATACTTACGGACATCAACTTATCACTTTGCGACTCCCTGTGCCTAGTGATGTTTCTGTCGTGATCAATAGCAGCCTCTCTCAATGTGGACACTGACAGACCTCGCCAACATGGTTGTGTGGTCTGTACCCTAGCTTTTAATGTTTCTTTCAAACCATCCATCAGTACAGATACTGCTACTTCTCGATGGTTTGGGTTGGTCTTAATGTCTTCTATACCAGTGTACTTTGCCATTTCTAATAGTGCCCGGTGAAAATATTCTGTTGCCGTTTCGGACTCCTTTTGCTTAATGGAAAATATTTTATTCCATTTAACAACGGCTGGGAAATACTCTTTTAGCTGTAAATTTATCCTTTTTACATTATCCTTGTTGTACACGTCTGTAAGCGGTACATCTTTATCCAATGCGCAGTCAACTAAGAATTGAGTTGCGTCGACATTGGAAGGTAAACAAGCTCTTAGCAGTATCTGCCAATCCTTGTTGTTGGGTTCTACAGTGTTACCTAGATCCCTGATGTATTTTTGGCTAGCAACTAAGTCTTTCCTGGGGTCAGGAAATTCGGACACTATTGTTCTTAATTCCATTCGGGAAAATGGAGTGTACATGGCAATGTTCCTTATGGGAGTGGCTCCAGACACATCTGTTTTTCCATTGGGAACTGCTATTACCCTTACAGGAGCAATTCTAACAGCCTCATTCTGCGTAGATTCTACAACTTGTGGTACAATTGTTTCAGTGTAGTGCATGGTGCCGTACTTACCCGTTGACACGACCTCACCTATCCCTCCGCTAGGGGCTTTCACTAATCTCGTGGGTGTCGCTGTGCCTACTGTGGTCTCTGCTATGGTGGCCGCAAGAGAGAGAGCTGAAATTGTTGCCGAATCTTCTTCTTGATCACACTCCTGAGGAAGGTTCAAAACAGGGTACAACTTGCACGGGTTAATAATTGCATGAGTTACTTGGTTAACATCATTTACATTTACAGGGTTACTAAGTGTTTGTGTTTTACAACCCAGTGCGTTTCTCTCCGCAATCAACTTCTCTCCTGCAATGTATGGTGGAGGAGGAGCTGTGGCTATCAGCTTCCTGACTGCCCCAGATCCTGCCGCCAGAGCCAAACCTCTCTGTATCTCACCTTCCTGGTGCCATAACTGTAAATAATCATGATGTTGAATTCGTCTCTTTGTTGATTTTACGAGACATATCCTCCTCCTTAAATTTTGTAACACGTCTGGACTGAAGCTACCTATTCTTGGGAATTTGTCCCTGTCTTGTACAGTCATTCTCTCCCATTCATCACATAAAGATTCTGTGTGACTTCCGTATTTTTCACACATGATGTATCTTGCCGACCCGACTGGTCGGTTCTCTGAATCAACCCGAACCGAGGTTGATCGCCCCCTACCTGAACAACTGGCCCCCATAATCTGCAGGTGTTGCTTATTCCTCCTTGGATCTTTATATCAAGGTTTTCAGCGAACCCTTACAGCAAACCAAATTATTCAAAAATAGGCCGGCGGTGGCGGTTTACCGAGTACCCCACTCACTCGCCCACCTCGACCAATACGACCTGATCACACCGACGTGGTGCTGGCGTACTCGATACAGGGCCCTACCAAAAGAACCTTCGGTTTACTGGAACATATGAGGGTTACCCGCAGGACACTTACTCTTTCCAGTAAAGGTGGGGTTGTTAGATAGTTCCTGAGTGACCAGCGAACTTCCCTTTAAAAATAAAAAATTACACAAATCACGTCAGAATGTACAAATAGCGTTTGTGACCACTTTACTCTAATGGTATTAGGTCAGATTACTAACTACTGCACACAATTACGTGCGGTCCAATCGTTCAGTACATAAGCACTACCTGTTATGTACTGAGAGATTTAATGGAATCGATGTTTCCGGCCGCGATTCCTTCAGCAAGAGCTTATGGCCTATATGGGTTCTGCACCAACACCCCAGGCGTTGTGCCTCTTGTACCTTTATAGCGGACCTCTTTGTCTATTTTACCTGTTACCTTATGACCTCCTGGTCTGTTACCGTCTGTTAATGACCTCCTGGTCTGTTACCTTATGACCTCCTGGTCTGTTACCTTATGGTCCGCTATACTCTAATGCTCAAATATTATTTAACCAAGGATGCCTCCCTAGCCACCGTATATGTCACTTACACGTGTGTCCCTTGACGAGTACCCGACTTTCCTTTTGGTTCAACCTCTAAGTTATATAAACTTATGTGATAAAAACACACTCACTCAACACATGTACACTTTGTTTCTATATCTATTTCTGCGCAGAAATTGTCTTCAGTCCAACTGTGTTACCAATTAGGAGCAGGATCTGTTAAACTAAATTTCAGATTTTTCCAAAAATAGATTTGCGTTATTTACCGCGTCGCGTTATTTACCGCTGTGCGTTACTTATCGCCTTTGCGCTAATTATCGCTTTGCGCTAATTCAACTTTTCGTGACTTGAGCTACGTGGGCGTAACCAGACGCTACGTTGCGTAATGTACGCTGCGTGCGTCTGCCGTTTGGATTGCGTACGCAAGTCTTTTGTTAGGGACACGTGTACGCAAAACAAAGATCCACCGTAACACAATTTCTACCTTTATCAATGTAGATGATCCCTGATCATCTACCGCACACCACACTGACTGCCTTATCTCCCAGACAAGCCGTGTGTTGGTCTATACTTTAACTATTACCTCTACTATGAAATAACAGCAAATCTCTTTTAGCACTTTCTATCAACTATAAAACTTGGCAAACAGGAATAGTGATATACGAAATTTGAAAAAGAAATGCAGATAAATGTATGCGTGCGTGTATACGCAAGACAGAAGAGAAATAAAACAGTTTTAAAAGACACAAGCGTTTTGTTCTTACTTCCGGTTCCCGGATTCCTTCAGCACTCTTTATCTAAGCGAAGCAGACGCTTATCCCGTCAGCACTGCGAGACAACCTCCCACCCTTTGCTGGAGGGATAATGTCTGCTGATCTACCTAGTGCAGATATGAGAAGGATCGGACGAGTCCCCAATTGACAATGCTAAATTCCTTTGTCGTATAAACAACCCTTTATGAAGTCTAAGAACACTGTACGCTGCTTACTTAAGAAGTACCGTAATGGTACGCTAGTTGCGTAACGATCGCTCAGCCGTAGGCGAGACGCTCAAGCGTCACGTTCGCTCACGGCCCAGTGATCACAGGACACGTTATTGGTTATGACTAGAGTAATGATTCGCTATGGCGTAGCGGACGCTCGAGACCACGAGGAGATCACCAGCGGCGCAGACGCTCACAACGCTATACCTTTATGTCTAAACCTTATACCAATGAAATTCACAGAATACCTTAATGTGAGTACAGGGTGTAAGTGCAACCTTGTGTAACCTGACTAACTACAAAGCTGCTTGAGCGTCACCGACGCTCAAGTGAACACTTAACACTATAGGAAATACACAGATACTGGTTTAGGGTCCAAAGCCTATTAACTGTATTATATCTAATATACTTGTAAAAGGGGATAACAGTACAAATGATACACTACAATATAACAGAGACTTCCTAACCAAAATACAATACTATCTAATACAATACAATACTAGTCTAGGGGAGATGTGAGAGAAAAGAGAAAGGAGAGAGAGAGAGAGAAATGGAGAGAGATGAGAGAAATTTGCTCACAGTAAGACAATGATTACGGAGAGAAACTTACGCACAAGGGTAAACGATCGCATGCGCCTGGACATCCAGCACCCGATTTTCAGCAATGAGAACCGTTGAAGAGTGAGAGCTGGATGTGGTCGGCCTGCCTATTTATGCCCCACACACAATGCAATCTCATAGTCCCTACAATCCCATTGTCCATTGGACGTCGGAATTCGGCCCTGCATCATAACAAAAGGTCATAGGTTGATTCATACAGGTGGGCTGTGACGATTTCAAACAGCTCAGGTGGGTGGGGAACTAGGTTTCCCGCCGCATACCTGAGCATGAGTAAATAGTAGAAATGGACATAAACTTCTTATGTCCATAACTATTCGCACGAGCGATTAATACGCTCCAAACCAACACCGGAATATTGCTATTTAAATACTCTTCCGATGGGTACCAAACACTACTGCATGACTCCTGTTAGACCCTTCCTACGATACAAAGAGGGATTCCTCAGCTCAGGGACATTCTATGTTAACCAAACTTTCAGAATCTATCAAAGGGACCATGATCTACAAACTACATTATTACTGAAAATATGTAACGAATGAGTCGCACGCTACGATTACATAAACTCTACCGTAAATACGCATACCGTGCGCCCGCGGGTGCACGCTATTGCGGGTATGCGCCTTCACGGGAGAGCGTACGCATGCGCAGCGCGGACCAGTGTGCGGTGCAAATATGGCAGTGTGTATGGGGATATTTTTCTGACTTTGACAGTGGCCACAAGTTGGGTGACATCGATTGGCTGGCATCTGAAAAAAACTTTTTAATCACCCCAATAGATCTAGTTGTTGGCCTAATTGTAGTAATTTTGTTTTCTATTTGGTCATAGACATTGGACATGTAAGACTATTAGGTCAAGTAGAATGACTGAATGTTTTGAAATTCCGTTAGTGTGGACAGCTAATGACCTAGATTAAAATTGTGAAAGTAGTAGCCAGTAAATTGCTGTTTTATTCACAACCAGTTGCATTTGTTGTACCCCTATGCTCGGCTGCACAGAAAGCCTTGCAGTTTGAGTTCCTCCTGGAACTGCAAATCATATCCACCACTCTGAATTAAATTCTCCCAAAAAGTTTATTCTATATATAACCTATCACAAACAATCTTACAGAGGCTGCTAATTAGAGGTCTGTAGCTTGCACTTGGGTAACAACACCATGAGCAGTGCTTTAGTATTGTGTGCAGGGGCGTAGGGAGGGGTGGCTCCAGTGCAGCGCAAGCTCCAGGTGCCGAAAATATATTACAAGGCACCGTCCAACTCCGCCGGCACCAGCTGCCCGGCCACCTGGCCGCTCACAGCTGTTCAATCACTAACAGCTGGCTGAGCTGTTTCCTCCCTCTGTGTTCCCAAGTGCAGAGTCATGCGTGTGGCATCATGACATCACAGCGCATGTGTGTGTGTGTGATGTCATATGGGTAGAGACGCTGCTGGAGAGGAGCAGGGACACACAGCGTATTTATAAAAATAAATAAAAAAGTAACTGAAAAGAGGTGCATTCTGGTTGCACAGCTGTGCCTGCCTGATTCTATTTAGTAAAATGTCTTGTAAAAAAATAAATAAAAATATATATATATAATTTGTGTGTATGTATATGTGTGTGTATATGTATGTGTGTATATATATATATATATATATATATATATATATATATATATATATATATGTATGTGTGTGTATGTGTATATATATATATATATATATATATATATATATATATATATATATATATGTATGTATGTATGTGTATATATATATATATATATCTATATAATATATAATATAATATAATTTAGTATGTATATTTATCACCTGACAGAAGTGCCACACATTAAAGGGCACGGAAACATTGCTGCATGCTTGCATTATATATTAATTGTTTTATGCGGACACGCTGCACCATTTGACATTATACTGGGAGAGCAGGACCCGATGATAATGTGTGTGTGTGTGTGTGTGTGTGTGTGTATATAATATATTGCGTCACATCCCCAATTCAGTACAGGGGTGAGGGCGCCAAAACAAACCCATGCTCCAGGCACCATGGCACCTAGCTACACCTCTGATTGTTTGTCACTATTTTCTGTAGTTAGTATTACTATCCTTCTTAAATATGTTTACTATCTACTATAACAATGATTATTTAGACCAGAACAGCTACATTACATTGCGGAGCCCTAATATTCATAGCAGCAACGTGTATTTTCTAGCTGACCTGTCTGTATTATCATCCTGTGTTTGTATATGGATTACTGGCAGACTCCACCTCCCCTCTTACTGGAAGTGTTTGATACTGTCTGGAACAAGGAACATGCGTCTCCCTGCTTTCTGTTCTGTATACATACACGCAGTATGCTGCACTGCTCCCAAAGCTGATTATTGTCCTCTCCACTCCTCATACTCTGCACAATGCAGAAAATGGGCCAGGCCACATACTGAGTGCTAAGTACATATGTCACAGCTGATCGGAAACCAGGACACTGGGCAGGACAAGCTGGTCTCATTTGTGGTCTCCTTTCTAATTTACAGCTTGCTGGTAAGGCTGCTGATCTATTTTTTTTTTTTTTTTAAGTTTTGCTTATATGAAAATGTATGTTTAAATGATCTATTCTGTAACTCACTACTGTCTAGGAGTACGTATAGTTCCATGTTTATGGGCAGTGTTATTTGAAACGTGGTTGATTCTTAATTTGACTTTGGCCAAGAGTAGTATATATCACAGGAAAGTTGATAAATGCATTTATACAGTTGGTTGTTTACAGAATGATTAATGCCATATGTTATTCTTAGTCGGTCTATTGCCTAAACACGCTGGATGCAGCCATTTTGTGGGCTGAGCTACTTTTCTTGACTATGTTTACGTTTGTAGTGTGACAGGCTAAGTGATATGTCTTCTGCCTTACAGAGTGTATCAGCTGATTGATCAATAAGTGGGAGGTTTGTATAGGAATATCACATTTAAGGCTGGCAGATGGTGTAAAGTATCTGAAGAACGCTCATGAAACTGTACAGATATAGATTTTAGTACCTTTGACATCACTGTTGGCATTTGGAACTGTACAAATTATTTTCTAACGTTGTGCTTAGTTTCATCCTAAAGCATGCAAATCAAAGCACATCGCAACCCTGTAAAAGAATTTAAAAAATAAATTGTCCTGATTTGTAGGGGTCTAAATTTACTAGCCATTATTTATGGGTTAAACACTTAATGTTGAGGACTTTTTTTTCTTCCTTGTGCTGAGCTTATATTGACTGATTTATGAATTACTCACATTCTTTTTGTGCAACACCCACACAACTTGAACCTTTTTCAGAACACTTTGCACTCTAAAGAAAATAATGGTGTTTTAGGACTATACAAACTGGATGCATAGTAGTTACAGAAGGTGGAAAATAGCAAAAAACAAAAAAAAACACCTTTTTCAAACATTATACTAAATGAAAGTTTTGCAAGATGTTCACTTATAGGCCCTACACACTAAGTGATAACACTGAAAGATATGAACGTTCTTGTTCATTAATCAGTGTGTGGGCACCAACGATGAATGATGCACGGCCCCAAGCTCCGTTCATCGTTGGTGCTGGCTCGTTTATACATGCTGACCAATATGGACAATCTCGTCCATATCAACATGCAGGGCTATGGGGCCAGGTGACGGGGGGAGTGAAGAAACTTATGCCGCCACGTCGGATGTCGGGCACCTCGGTGGAAAATGCCCGGTGTTTAAAGCCCATTAACCTGCATTTCTATACCACAATAAGTGTGTGTGTTGTGTTTTTTTGTTTTGTTCTGTTTTTTTGATCTTCCACACAGCTTGTATGTTTCTAGTATATTAAGAGGGCAATTCAGTTTTTTCCCCATGACTGCTACTAGATGCTAATCTATTGTTGCTCTGTTCTTGCGTCAGTGCTGAAATATTTCTTCTCGCAGCCACCTGAGCTGGCGAGCAGAAGTGTGCAAAACCTTTTTTGGGTGGGGAGCAGGGTTGGGTATGAAATCCCAGCAGACTGTCAGAATTCTGACAGCGGCATTCTGAAGGTTAAAATACTGATGGGTACCAGTAAGTATTTTAATCCTAAATCTAACCTAACCCCGTCCCCCAGCTCCTCATCCACAGCCTAACCCCAATCAAAGTATTTACCTTTGGAATTCTTTAAGCTTCTGAGTGTTGGGATTCCACTGTCTGTATTCTGACCGCATCCTGCAGAGCAATACACACTAATCCACATGTGCAGTGAAGCCCTGTTTCGGCTTTTCATTTTGAACTGAATGTCTAATAAGACTTCACTGTGCATGCTTAACAGGACTGAGCTGTGGTCTCGGGAGTGAATTATTTTTATTTATTTATTTTTTCTGGCCGGGTCCCTTAACAGCCACGTGGTCTGCTCTAGGGGGCTGATTCAGACCTGATCGCACGCAGGCGTTTTTTGCAGTGCTGCAATCGGGTAGTTGCCGCCTACAGGGGGAGGGGGTGTTCGCTTTGCAGGGGTGCACAGCTCAGGACTTACTCAGCCGCTGCGTCAATCTGGCCTTGAGCTGACTTCAGGAACCCTCCCGTCAAACGGCTGGACACGCCTGTGTTCTCCCGGGCACTCCTTAAAAACGGTCAGTTGACACTCACAAACGGCCTCTTCCTGTCAATCTTCTTGCGATCGCTTTTTTCGTTAAATCTGTCTGTCCGGCGACCCCCGTTGCCAGCGGAGCATACACATGCGCAGTTCAGACCTGATCGCACTGCTGCAAAAAAGGCTAGCGTGCGATCGGGTCTGAATGACCCCCAAGGAGTAGTTACTAACAGCTAACTAACATCTTGACTTTGATTTCAGCAGAAAGTGAGAGTCCAATTATCTAAAGAACATAACTGCTTCGTTTCTAATTCAATAAATAGATATTTTATAGAAACTTTCCTTGTAAAAATGTAATCACAAGTTTCCTCTTTCAGACCTCCGTGCCACAAGATGACGCAGTGGAATCAGTTGCAGCAGCTGGACACCAGATACCTGGAACAGTTGCATCAGCTGTACAGTGACAGCTTTCCCATGGAGCTGCGCCAGTTCCTTGCTCCATGGATTGAGAGCCAAGATTGGTAAAGTGACAGTCTCTCTTTTTTGTTGATTAGGTGAAGAGCAACAAAGTGTTCAGATTTCACACATAACATTCTTATTGTTAGATTAAACTTCTTGTAGCTGGAACATTTTATTCATAAACCAGACATCACCCAACTAAAAAAACCATGGTGATCTTGGGACTTCTACAGCTGTTCAGCTGCTTTGCCAGCTGAGTTAGTAACAGTTGCTTTTTCTAAGCATTAAAGTTTGCAGAGGGTGAAGGTAAGCGACATGCCCTGAACGATTACTGCAGTTTGTACCCTCGGCAAGATTTAAAGTGGTTAATAATAGATTAAATGTTTTATTTGCCTTTAGGTTCTGATAACTTTAATCATCCTGTGGTAGACTTCTGACTTGTCTCTGGGCTTTTTTTGTCTTTTATAAGACTTGAATCCTAGAGTGGTTTATCAGAGAGGTTGATGCTGTGTGTTTATGTAACTACACAAGTATTTCCAGACTTTTTGTCTGTCCAGTATATCCTACACGAGTACATAGAGAATGGTTATGCAAGCACCGTCTATCCAGCTGTTGTGGAATTACAAGTCCCAATATACCCAGCTAGTCAGAGGCTCATAAGCCTTGCTGATGCTTGCAGTAAACTTTAACATAGAAGTGTGTGTTATAATGGAAAGGGAAAAGTACAACAGCCACAGTTGTAGATGTGTCCATTGCAGCACACCTTTCCCACACATCACAGATCTGACTGAGGTTTGGTGATAGAGAATTTAAGTGTGTGCGTTAAAACGTTGTAATATTTGCTCTACAGGGGTTTTGCTGCCAGTAAAGAGTCTCATGCAACTCTGGTCTTCCACAACCTTCTTGGGGAGATAGATCAGCAATACAGTAGGTTCCTGCAGGAATCTAATGTCCTCTATCAACACAACCTGAGGCGGATAAAGCAGTTTCTGCAGGTAATGAAAGCTTGTGTGTCCGTGTACTGCAAGTGTGTATTCAGAGCATGAGGCCAGTGCATATAGTGGCCATCATTTACAGACACTATACATATATCAGCTAGTATTCCATTCTCTACACTGTGCTGTCATGCACATCATGGTAGAATAGATAACCTTACATCGGTAATTTTGTGGCATACCTCTATGGGGTCCAAGAGAATATTGTCAATGTTGGTGGTCTGATGGCATTTCCCAGGCATAGCCCGCATTCAGATACCCACCTAGAAGAATAGTGGACATTTAATCTTTCAGTAACATTCAGACAGAAATGTTTCTTTAGTAAACTATAATTTTGCTAGAATTGTGGTTTCAAATGACTGTATAACACTAGGACATTATGTACTTCTTTAGCTGACAGATGTTATGGAATTGCAGTTCTGAAATGGCTGGAGAGGCATAGGTTAGACCTGAACTATCATGGTGGGGGGACATATGATGGGGGACATATGATGGTGTAGAGAGCATCCTTTAGTACCTTGGCACGTCAAAATATTCAATATGG
Source organism: Pseudophryne corroboree (assembly GCF_028390025.1). Classification (NCBI taxonomy): domain Eukaryota; kingdom Metazoa; phylum Chordata; class Amphibia; order Anura; family Myobatrachidae; genus Pseudophryne; species Pseudophryne corroboree. The sequence goes on along the minus strand of NC_086446.1, from coordinate 312,951,736 downwards.
TTTATTTTCTGCTCTTCTTTTCTATTACCCACAGCACAGGGTGTTTTTCTTTGACAGTGCTTTATTTAAGATCTCCTCATAATACTTGATATTGCAGTTGTGTTAGGAAGGTGCTGTTATCTATACTATATCCTACTCCCAATGTGGGATTACCCCTCATTTACTGGCTTGAATTTGGGGGGGGGGGGGGGGTGTATAGGCATTGGCAGTATAAAAAGGTAAGTGACTCCTATCTCACACTGTAGTTAGCTGCGCCCACCTGTGTGATCCTATGACTGATGTGGAGTACAGGCTCTGGGCTTGCTTGTTAGGCGGGTGTAGGAGGGCAGCTTCTCAACACTGCACAGCAGGCCAACCCTAATCAGGCTATCACTACCTGAGAGGTGACTGATTTACGTTTTATATACTCTGGAGAAAAGTTCAGATATCAAGACTGTTAAGGCTCTCCTCCTTGGCTGGCTTATACCCCTTTTCCACTAGCTAAAGTTACCCATGTTTTTGCACGGTGGCGCGCATTGACACGGGTTTTTAGTAAGTGAAAACAGCTCAACATGGGTTGAGTGACCCTGGAATCCTACCCGGGTAGCTACCTGGGTTGAACACCGTAATGACCTGGGTAATTGTGCTGTGGAAACGGTCATTACCCGTGTTTTCAGACCCGAGTAACGCTCTGAGATGATGATTGGTGCTTCTGGGGCACAGGAAGATGATGTCATCCCTGGTCTCTTAATCACACCCCCAGATGAATCTGCTTAAACAAAGTGCCTGACAAAATATCTGTTGGGCATTATTAGATTTCCTCTTCATGAGATAGGATTATAGCGTTCTCCTTGCTGGCTAGGTCTTGGAAATATTACTTTTTTGACTTGGACTGATCCTGGGAATGGTCGGATTCTCAGTTATCTCATGAAGATGACGTAGCAGAGTCATCAGACATTTCAGTTGCTTATGTTTCCTCCTTTACTACCATTGCTACATGATCTTGCTGGCTGTAGTGATGAGACTATTTACTTTTTGGACAAGGACTAAATCCTAACAAGTTTCAGGTTACACAGAGTAGTCCCTTTTTATCCCTTACCCTAAGAGGATACATATTATTGAAAGGTTCTACTAAAGTTGGGCACTTAGTGGGTGATTTGTGAGCAAAGCAAAAATACTAATTAACTTTGTATCTGGAACAAACCATGTTGCAATGGAAGGGGTGGAAATACTCGCACATTTTGGTTTTTACATGCTGGATAAATACTGGTTATTTTTGCATGTAGCTCACGAATACTAGGTAGCTTTATTTTTGCAATGCAATTTAAAATCTCTATGCATGTGTTAAAGGTACAGAGTTACCTGCTCTTTTTTTTTGCTCTCAATTCAGAATCAGCCCCTTAGTGCAGTGTCCTAGTTCACCACTATTCTGATCCCAAGTTCAACAGCCTTTCAGTATAGTACAGATGAGAAAAATCTGAGCCCAATATGACATCCATAACCACCTCTGTCAACTTCTGAAAGGTTTACAGTCAGGGATGCATTCAACCAAGGTTATTATAATTCAGAGTGACATCTGTATATTTATAGGATATGGCTCTGAAGGCTCTGTCTCAAAGACTGAATTTTAGATTCAGTGATCTCTGCTCTGTTTCAGTCCTCTCATATGCTGGCAAGGGTCTGGCGTTAGATGTTAGTAATGCTTATGAAGGTCAACAGAGGGGAAAAAATAAAATAAAAAAAATCTGTTGACCAGACCCTCAGATAAAGTCTTGAGGACATGCAGATTCTTGTGGAATCCTGTCTGCACTCCACTGTCCCACTTCAGATTCTTATGTAAGGGGCATTAGGTATTGTGGTTATACCATCAGTCTCCTCTGAAAACCACCCATATATTTATTCAATATGGGCTCTCCTATAGATAAGGCAAAGTGCCAGGCGCTCTGAGAAGCTTTCACACACAATTTAATCATGGATGTGACCATACCAGTGCCTGTATAACAGAGGGACAGGCTTCTATTCAAACCTTTTCTGGTCTTAAAACCAAATGAATCCTTTTGTCACCTATGTTCAGTTAAACAGGTTCAAGTGAAATCCATTATTGGTGGTATGGAGTTGGACGCGTTCATGGTTGCCTTGGATGGTAAAGATGCTTATTTCCAATTTGGGAAGGTTACAAATGATATCTTGAGTTTGTTGTTCAGTCTTTCGATTTCCAGTTTTGACTTCTCCCTGTTGGCCTACTTATGTTCCACAGGTGTTCGTTCACTCATGGGTGCTTTTCTGAGATCACGGGCTGTGACGATTATTCATTACCTGGGCAATCTATTGATCAAGACAAAGTCTCCGACGCATATTTCCGTGTTGTCGACAAACATTATAGAATCTTGAGCTGCTCTAAGACAAAAGATTACCTTTTATTATGAATTTTTAATAGCCCCATGTGATTTTAGCTTGATTTTTCAGTGTATTCCTCTTGCACTTCTTCCACTCATTGTCATAGGTAAAGTAAGAAGGAATTGAGTGCTGATGGTGGGGCTTGATTGGCAAAGATCTTTTTGGGATCTTGGTGAGTACTGCCTCTCGAAGATAGGATCTGTTAAATCAGGGATCCTTTTACCTTCAGGTATTAGAGCTGCTGTCTTTAATGGTGTGGCAGTCCTGATCCTTAATAAAAATGGGATATCTAAGAGTTATAGGGACCATGCTGAGAGCTTTTATTATAGGAGCTGGTGCACTTATTTTTCTCCTTGCGAGAAGAGGGGGTTTCATGATACTACTTTCCAGTTAGCTAGCGTGTTCCTGTTTTTTCCTGGATAGTTTAAAAGTGAGTTTCTTTAAGGCTCTGTACGGTCTTCTCGAACTGATGGCTTTCTTACCTGCAGACTTTTTTGCATGGTGATACATTTGCGACCGTAATACATTGTCATTAGTCCCTTGGATTTTACGTTTTAGTAATGACTGCATTAAAACTAGTGATGTGCACCGGAAATTTTTCGGGTTTTGGATTCGTTTCCGCGGCCGTGTTTTGGGTTCGGACGCGTTTTGGTAAAACCTCCCTGAAAATTTTTTGTCGGATTCGGATGTGTTTTGGATTCGGGTGTTTTTTTTACAAAAAACCCTCAAAAACAGCTTAAATCATAGAATTTGGGGGTCATTTTGATCCCATAGTATTAACCTCAATAACCATAATTTCCACTCATTTCCAGTCTATTCTGAACACCTCACACCTCACAATATTATTTTTAGTCCTAAAATTTGCACCAAGGTCGCGGGATAGCTAAGCGACCCAAGTGGCCGACACAAACACCTGGCCCACCTAGGAGTGGCACTGCAGTTTTCTAGCGAGAGGATGAGTGCTTCCATCCTCATGTGAATCTGAACCACTAGCCATGAACATAGGCCAGGGCCTCAGCCGTTCCTTGCCACTCCGTGTCGTAAATGGCATATTGGCAGGTTTACGCTTCTCATCAGATGCTTTTGATTTTTGTGTTATTTTACTGAACTATTGTAGTATACTTGACGACACAGGTAGAGCAATGGACTACTATACCGTACGTGTGTGTATGTATGTGTGTGTGCATATGTATGTGTGTGTGTGTGTGTGTGTGTGTATATGTATGTGTGTATATGTATATATGTGTATATATGTGTGTGTGTATATATGTATATATATGTGTGTGTGTGTGTATATATATATATATATATATATATATATATATATATATATATATATATATATATTATGCACACACGTGGTCAGCAAAATTCTGCACTGTCCTCCTACTATATAATACTGCGCACAACTAATATGCACCACAGGTATGGATGGATAGTATACTTGACGACAACACAGAGGTAGGTAGAGCAGTGGCCTACTGTACCGTACTGCTATATAATACTGGTGGTCACTGGTCAGCAAAATTCTGCACTGTCCTCCTATACTACAATGCATCACAGGTATGGAGCGTTTTTCAGGCAGAGAACGTAGATATTTGCAAGCACACTGAGCACAGATATTTGCAAGCACACTGAGCACAGATATTTGCAAGCACACTGAGCACAGATAGCAAGCACACTGAGCACAGATATTTGCAAGCACACTGAGCACAGATATTTGCAAGCACACTGAGCACAGATATTTGCAAGCACACTGAGCACAGAAACTGAGAGAACGCTGCACGTCCTCTCCCTATCATCTCCAATGCACAAGTGAAAATGGCAGCGACGCGCGGCTCCTTATATGGAATACGAATCTCGCGAGAATCTGACAGCGGGATGATGACTTTCGGGCGCGCTTGGGTTAACCGAGCAAGGCTGGAGGATCCGAGTTTGCCTGGAACCGTGTAAAATGGGTGAAGTTCGGGGGGGTTCGAATTCTGAGAAACCGAACCCGCTCATCACTAATTAAAACCTCTCCTTTTGAACCATTAGATAGTGAATTCTCCCATTGATTTTTTTAAATCTTATTGCTATTTCAGTTTTAGGTCAGGAAAAGCTATTGCTTTAAATGTGCGCGCATATTCTACTATGTCAGTATGTGTCTTTTGGACATATTGGCCTCAGTGTTTTTTCTTTTTACAGAGTGTAACAAGTTTAATTCTTTTTTTTGTCTAAGGATGCCAGTTTTGGCAGTAATGTCTTGCTCTTTGCAAAACTATAAGCATACTAGCCCAAAGGGGCAGAATTGGTATGCCCCTATTGTCCAGTGTCCATTGCATATATAAAAAGGAGACCGGAATTTTACTTATATTAAAATTTTATTTTCTATGAATTCATTTGAGGACATTGAAGATCACAGATTGTAGATTTCTTGTAAATTTTGCCAAGTCAGATGTATTATTTTTATTTTATTTTCAAGTGATAGGTTTGTCTGTTTCTTCCTGGTTCTCTTCAGTTGGGCTTGATTAGAAAATTAATGGAATTGACCTGAATCTACTCCATGCTCCATTGCCAAGTGTCCACCAATTGATTCAGATAAAATCATTTAACTGAAGTATAGAACAAAAATGGTTTTTAGTTTAACATGTATTTTACAGCTGTTTTAATTTAATCAGGGGTGCAGAGCAGGATTTTATTTTTGACCATTTAAAAAAAAAAAAAAAAAAAAATTCTCATTACTATTTTACCCCCCTCCCCCTTAGCTATAGTACAGGTTGAGTATCCCATATCCAAATATTCCGAAATACGGAATATTCCGAAATACGGACTTTTTTGAGTGAGAGTGAGATAGTGAAAACTTTGTTTTCTGATGGCTCACTGTAGACAAACTTTGTTTAATACACAAAGTTATTAAAAATATTGTATTAAATGACCTTCAGGCTGTGTGTATAAGGTGTATATGAAACATAAATGAATTGTGTGAATGTACACACACTTTGTGCATTAAACAAAGTTATAAAAAATATTGGCTAAAATTACCTTCAGGCTGTGTGTATAAGGTGTATATGAAACATAAATGCATTCTGTGCTTAGATTTAGGTCCCATCACCATGATATCTCATTATGGTATGCAATTATTCCAAAATACGGAAAAATCCCATATCCAAAATACCTCTGGTCCCAAGCATTTTGGATAAGGGAGACTCAACCTGTATTATTTTTCTACTACATTGCTGGACCATGCCCAGAAACTCCTGCAGAGACTAATATATTCCTGTCCCACTGTGTGGGCTGATTCATATAGCTAATAGCACTACTTTTACTTTCATTTCTTATTCTATCTGCAGTGTCATGCTTATAGCATGCATGCCTCTGTGAGCTCCTAGCCACATATTAGCAGTACGCTAATCACATACATGTGTCTCTGACATAGCTACGTGCCACAAATTAGCAGTACAATTGAAGGCCTGAATGAGCGTTATCATCCAAATGTGTTTTAACTAGAAATAAAATCTCAACATAGTTGCTAAAGTCAAATACTTTTGGTACTTTTGGCAGTGTGGACAGGTGCAAAGTCCTGCTGGAAAATGAAGTCCGCATCTCCATAAAACTTGTCTGCTGAAGGAAGCATGAAGTGCTGTAAAATGTCCTGGTAGACTTCTGTGTTGACTCTGAACTTAATAAAGGACAGTGGACCAACACCAGCAGATGACACATACCACCCAACTGTCCCGATTTGCGCGGGCCTGTCTCGCTGTCCCTCCCACGGGCCGCAGTTTCCTGTGGTGGGGGGATGGGGGACAGTTGGGAGGCTCCTGATCATTCGCTGCTCTGCTCAGTTGAGAGCAGAGCAGCGGTGAATAGAAGTCTATTCCAGTGAGCTAGAGGGAGTGGGGGCATGGCCAGCAGCTCTCAGAGCGCTGGCCATGCCCCCTCAGTGACGAAAACGGGGCCGTGGCTCACGATCACGGACCCTCTGAAGCCACGCCCCCTTCCCCATAGACCACGCCCCCCAGATGTCCCTCGTTCCGGTCCTTAAATGTTGGGAGGTATGGATGACATGGCTCCCCAAATCAATACAGACTGTGGAAACTTCACACTGGACTTAAAGCATCTTGGATTGTGTGCCTCTCCATACTTCCTCCATACTCTGGGACCTTGGGTTCCAAATGAGATGCAAAATTTGCTCTCATGAGAAAAGAGGACTTTGGACCACTGAGCAACAGACTAGTTCTTTGTTTCTTTAGCCCAGGTAAGACGCTTCTGACGCTGTTTGTTGTTCAGGAGTGGCTTGACAAGAGGAATACGACATTTGAAAACCATGTCCAGGATCTGTGTGTGGTGGCTCCTGATGCATTAACTCCACCCTCAGTCCGCTTCTTGTGAAGCTTCCCCACACTTTTGAATGGCCTTTTCCTGACAATCCTCTCCAGGCTCTTTATGGGGCATTGCCAAGAGAAAGAAGAGAGACATGAGACTGAACAATGCAGAATAGCTGAAGGCCGCTATTGAAGCATCCTGGTCTTCCATAACACCTCAGCAGTGCCACAGGCTGATAGAATCCATGCCACGCTGCATTGAGGCAGTAATTCATGCAAAAGGGGCCAAAACCAAGTACTGAGTACATATGCATGATTATACTTTTCAGAGGGACGACATTTCTGTATTTAAAATCCTTTTCATTTTTCTTTTTTTTAATTGATTTTATGTAGTAATCTAATTTTCTGAGATTTTGGATTTGGGGTTATCTTAAGCTGTAAACCACAATCATCAAAATTATAACAAATAAAGGCTTGAAATATCTCACTTTTGCATGTAATGAGTCTATATAATAGATTTCCCTTTTTCTCTAACGTCCTAGTGGATGCTGGGGACTCCGAAAGGACCATGGGGAATAGCGGCTCCGCAGGAGACTGGGCACAAAAGTAAAAGCTTTAGGACTACCTGGTGTGCACTGGCTCCTCCCCCTATGACCCTCCTCCAAGCCTCAGTTAGATTTTTGTGCCCGAACGAGAAGGGTGCATACTAAGGGGCTCTCCTGAGCTGCTTCGAGTAAAAGTTTAAAGTAGGTTTTTTATTTTCAGTGAGACCTGCTGGCAACAGGCTCACTGCACCGAGGGACTAAGGGGAGAAGAAGCGAACTCACCTGCGTGCAGAGTGGATTGGGCTTCTTAGGCTACTGGACATTAGCTCCAGAGGGACGATCACAGGCCCAGCCATGGATGGGTCCCAGAGCCGCGCCGCCGGCCCCCTTACAGAGCCAGAAGACTGAAGAGGTCCGGAAAATCGGCGGCAGAAGACGTCCTGTCTTCAATAAGGTAGCGCACAGCACCGCAGCTGTGCGCCATTGCTCTCAGCACACTTCACACTCCGGTCACTGAGGGTGCAGGGCGCTGGGGGGGGGGCGCCCTGAGACGCAATAAAAACACCTTTTTTGGCAAAAAATACATCACATATAGCTCCTGGGCTATATGGATGCATTTAACCCCTGCCAATTTTTCCATAAAAAAGCGGGAGAAAGGCTGCCGAGAAGGGGGCGGAGCCTATCTCCTCAGCACACTGGCGCCATTTTTTCCTCACAGCTCCGTTGGAGGAAGGCTCCCTGACTCTCCCCTGCAGTCCTGAACTACAGAAACAGGGTAAAACAAGAGAGGGGGGGCACTAATTTGGCAGATAAATATATACAGCAGCTATATCAGGGAAAAACACTTATATAAGGTTATCCCTATATATATATATATATATATATATATATATATATATATATATATATATATATATATATATATATATATATATATATATATATATATATATATATATATATATATATATATATAGCGCTCTGGTGTGTGCTGGCAAACTCTCCCTCTGTCTCCCCAAAGGGCTAGTGGGGTCCTGTCCTCTGTCAGAGCATTCCCTGTGTGTGTGCTGTGTGTCGGTACGTTGTGTCGACATGTATGAGGAGGAAAATGGTGTGGAGGCGGAGCAATTGCCTGTGTTAGTGATGCCTAGGGAGTCGACACCTGACTGGATGGTCTTATGGAAAGAATTACGTGATAGTGTCAGCACTTTACAAAAGACTGTTGACGACATGAGACAGCCGGCAAATCAGTTAATACCTGTACAGGCGTCTCAAACACCGTCAGGGGCTCTAAAACGCCCGTTACCTCAGGTCGATACAGACACTGACACGGACACTGACTCCAGTGTCGACGGTGAGGAAACAAACGTATTTCCAGTAGGGCCACACGTTACATGATCACGGCAATGAAGGAGGTTTTGAACATTTCTGATACTACAAGTACCACAAAAAAGGGTATTATGTGGGGTGTGAAAAAACTACCCGTAGTTTTTCCTGAATCAGATGAATTAAATGAGGTGTGTGATGAAGCGTGGGTTTCCCCCGATAAAAAAAACTGCTAATTTCTAAAAAATTATTGGCATTATACCCTTTCCCGCCAGAGGTTAGGGCACGTTGGGAAACACCCCCTAGGGTAGATAAGGCGCTTACACGCTTATCAAAACAAGTGGCGTTACCGTCTCCTGATACGGCCGCCCTCAAGGAACCAGCTGATAGGAAGCTGGATAATATCCTAAAAAGTATATACACACATACTGGTATTATACTGCGACCAGCAATCGCCTCAGCCTGGATGTGCAGTGCTGGGGTGGCTTGGTCGGATTCCCTGACTGAAAATATTGATACCCTGGACAGGGACAATATATTATTGACTATAGAGCATTTAAAGGATGCATTTCTATATATGCGAGATGCACAGAGGGATATTTGCACTCTGGCATCAAGAGTAAGTGCGATGTCCATTTCTGCCAGAAGAGGGTTATGGACGCGACAGTGGTCAGGTGATGCGGATTCCAAACGGCATATGGAAGTATTGCCGTATAAAGGGGAGGAGTTATTTGGGGTCGGTCTATCGGACCTGGTGGCCACGGCAACGGCTGGGAAATCCACCTTTTTACCCCAGGTCACCTCTCAGCAGAAAAAGATACCGTCTTTTCAGGCTCAGTCCTTTCGTCCCCATAAGGGCAAGCGGGCAAAAGGCCACTCATATCTGCCCCGGGGCAGAGAAAGGGGAAAAAGACTGCAGCAGACAGCCTCTTCCCACGAACAGAAGCCCTCCCCCGCTTCTGAAGTCCTCAGCATGACGCTGGGGCCTTACAAGCGGACTCAGGCACGGTGGGGGCCCGTCTCAAGAATTTCAGCGCGCAGTGGGCTCACTCGCAAGTGGACCCCTGGATCCTGCAGGTAGTATCTCAGGGGTACAAATTGGAATTCGAGACGTCCCCCCCCCTCGCCGGTTCCTGAAGTCTGCTTTACCAACGTCTCCCCCCGACAGGGAGGCGGTATTGGAAGCCATTCACAAGCTGTATTCCCAGCAGGTGATAATCAAGGTACCCCTCCTACAACAGGGAAAGTGGTATTATTCCACGCTGTTTGTGGTACCGAAGCCGGACGGCTCGGTGAGACCCATTTTAAATCTGAAATCCTTGAACACTTACATAAAAAGGTTCAAGTTCAAGATGGAGTCACTCAGAGCAGTGATAGCGAACCTGGAAGAAGGGGACTATATGGTGTCTCTGGACATCAAGGATGCTTACCTCCATGTCCCAATTTGCCCTTCTCACCAAGGGTACCTCAGGTTTGTGGTACAGAACTGTCACTATCAGTTTCAGACGCTGCCGTTTGGATTGTCCACGGCACCCCGGGTCTTTACCAAGGTTATGGCCGAAATGATGATTCTTCTTCGAAGAAAAGGCGTCTTAATTATCCCTTACTTGGACGATCTCCTGATAAGGGCAAGGTCCAGAGAACAGTTAGAGGTCGGAGTAGCACTATCTCAAGTAGTACTACGACAGCACGGATGGATTCTAAATATTCCAAAATCGCAGCTGATTCCGACGACACGTCTGCTGTTCCTAGGGATGATTCTGGACACAGTACAGAAAAAGGGTGTTTCTCCCGGAGGAGAAAGCCAGGGAGTTATCCGACCTAGTCAGGAACCTCCTAAGACCAGGCCAAGTGTCAGTGCATCAATGCACAAGGGTCCTGGGAAAGATGGTGGCTTCTTACGAAGCGATTCCATTCGGCAGATTCCACGCAAGAACTTTTCAGTGGGATCTGCTGGACAAATGGTCCGGATCGCATCTTCAAATGCATCAGCGGATAACCCTGTCTCCAAGGACAAGGGTGTCTCTCCTGTGGTGGTTACAGAGTGCTCATCTCCTAGAGGGCCGCAGATTCGGCATTCAGGATTGGGTCCTGGTGACCACGGATGCCAGCCTGAGAGGCTGGGGAGCAGTCACACAGGGAAAAAATTTCCAGGGCTTGTGGTCAAGCATGGAAACGTCACTTCACATAAATATCCTGGAACTAAGGGCCATTTACAATGCCCTAAGTCAGGCAAGGCCTCTGCTTCAGGGTCAGCCGGTGTTGATCCAGTCGGACAACATCACGGCAGTCGCCCACGTAAACAGACAGGGCGGCACAAGAAGCAGGAGGGCAATGACGGAAGTTGCAAGGATTCTTCGCTGGGCGGAAAATCATGTGTTAGCACTGTCAGCAGTGTTCATTCCGGGAGTGGACAACTGGGAAGCAGACTTCCTCAGCAGACACGATCTTCACCCGGGGGAGTGGGGACTTCACCCAGAAGTCTTCCAAATGATTGTGAACCGTTGGGAAAAACCAAAGGTGGACATGATGGCGTCCCGCCTCAACAAAAAACTGGACAGATATTGCGCCAGGTCAAGGGACCCTCAGGCAATAGCTGTGGACGCTCTGGTAACACCGTGGGTGTACCAGTCAGTATATGTGTTCCCTCCTCTGCCTCTCATACCCAAGGTACTGAGAATCATAAGAAGGAGAGGTGTAAAGACTATACTCGTGGTTTCGGATTGGCCAAGAAGGACTTGGTACCCGGAAATTCAAGAGATGCTCACGGAAGACCCGTGGCCTCTACCTCTAAGAAAGGACCTGCTCCAGCAGGGACCATGTCTGTTCCAAGACTTACCGCGGCTGCGTTTGACGGCATGGCGGTTGAACGCCGGATCCTGAAGGAAAAAGGCATTCCGGATGAAGTTATCCCTACCCTGATCAAAGCCAGGAAGGATGTAACTGTGCAACATTATCACCGTATTTGGCGTAAATATGTTGCGTGGTGTGAGGCCAGGAAGGCCCCTACAGAGGAATTTCAACTTGGTCGATTCCTGCATTTCCTGCAAACAGGACTGTCTATGGGCCTCAAATTAGGGTCCATTAAGGTTCAAATTTCGGCCCTGTCAATATTCTTCCAAAAAGAACTAGCTTCAGTTCCTGAAGTTCAGACGTTTGTCAAGGGGGTACTGCATATACAGCCTCCTTTTGTGCCTCCAGTGGCACCTTGGGATCTCAATGTAGTTTTGGGATTCCTAAAATCACATTGGTTTGAACCACTCACCACTGTGGACTTAAAATATCTCACATGGAAAGTGGTAATGCTGTTAGCCCTGGCTTCAGCCAGGCGTGTATCAGAATTGGCGGCTTTATCCTATAAAAGCCCTTACCTAATTTTTCATACGGACAGGGCAGAATTGAGGACTCGTCCTCAATTTCTCCCTAAGGTGGTTTCAGCATTTCACTTAAACCAGCCTATTGTGGTGCCTGCGGCTACTAGGGACTTGGAGGATTCCAAGTTGCTGGACGTAGTCGGGGCCCTGAAAATATATGTTTCCAGGACGGCTGGAGTCAGAAAATCTGACTCGCTGTTTATCCTGTATGCACCCAACAAGCTGGGTGCCCCTGCTTCTAAGCAGACGATTGCTCGTTGGATTTGTAGTACAATTCAGCTTGCACATTCTGTGGCAGGCCTGCCACAGCCAAAATCTGTAAAAGCCCATTCCACACGGAAAGTGGGCTCATCTTGGGCGGCTGCCCGAGGGGTCTCGGCATTACAACTTTGCCGAGCAGCTACTTGGTCAGGGGCAAATACGTTTGCAAAATTCTACAAATTTGATACCCTGGCTGAGGAGGACCTGGAGTTCTCTCATTCGGTGCTGCAGAGTCATCCGCACTCTCCCGCCCGTTTGGGAGCTTTGGTATAATCCCCATGGTCCTTTCGGAGTCCCCAGCATCCACTAGGACGTTAGAGAAAATAAGAATTTACTTACCGATAATTCTATTTCTCATAGTCCGTAGTGGATGCTGGGCGCCCATCCCAAGTGCGGATTGTCTGCAATACTTGTACATAGTTATTGTTACAAAAATCGGGTTATTATTGTTGTGAGCCATCTTTTCAGAGGCTCCTCTGTTATCATGCTGTTAACTGGGTTCAGATCACAGGTTGTACGGTGTGATTGGTGTGGCTGGTAAGAGTCTTACCCGGGATTCAAAATCCTTCCTTATTGTGTACGCTCGTCCGGGCACAGTATCCTAACTGAGGCTTGGAGGAGGGTCATAGGGGGAGGAGCCAGTGCACACCAGGTAGTCCTAAAGCTTTTACTTTTGTGCCCAGTCTTCTGCGGAGCCGCTATTCCCCATGGTCCTTTCGGAGTCCCCAGCATCCACTACGGACTATGAGAAATAGAATTATCGGTAAGTAAATTCTTACTTTAAGTTGAATTACTGAAATAAATTAACTTTTGCGCGATATGCCAACTTTGAGTTTCACGTGTGTGTGTGTGTGTGTGTGTGTATGTATGTGTGTATATATATGTATGTATATGTATGTATATGTATATGTATGTATGTATATATATATATATATATATATATATATATATATATATATATATATTATAATATATTCTAAAATTCATTCTAGTGTAATCCTTAATGGACTTCAATTTTGGCAGGTGGCTGTAAAGAACCCAAGCGACTCTTACTGTACTATTTTAGCGCATGTTTTCTTCACTAAATATGGGCAAGAAAATGTAAGTGATTTTTTCCAAATTGGATTTTTTTGTCATTGCAGAGCAGGTACCTAGAGAAACCAATGGAGATAGCACGTATTGTGGCGAGGTGCCTCTGGGAAGAGGGAAGGCTTCTCCAAACTGCTGCTGCTGCTGCCCAGGTATGTAATCTACTGTGTGTGGCATGTAGGCCAAGCCAGTTTCTATTCCTTGCATCTACATAGGATGGTAGTTCGAATGTATTTTAACTTACTTGACACTTTGCCAGAACCTTTTCTCTTTGATCAATGGCTGGGGGACATTGGACAATGGGATTGCGATAGTGCTGCAGGAGCTGGCACTTACATTAGAACCTATCCTAAATTAAAGCCTAAGCTCCCCCTTGCATTCCCAGTAAGTCAGTGCAGTTTGTTTCCTCTGCATGTATGTTTGTTTGGGATTGCTGTTGCAGCCTTAGTTAGGTTTGATTTTCTTTCTTTTAATTTTTTTTACTAGCAGCAGACTGCAGGGAGTGCATCGGCTGTAATGAGTCTGTGTGGCTCACCATGCTTCACCCACAGCAGTGCTCCCCCTGATGCGTGCCAGTCTGGCCAAGATCGACTGGACCTGGGGATGGGAGCATACACTCACCCTGATAGGTGGAGAGTAACAGCTTTGTCCCGTATGGCACTGCAATTGTACTGGGGTTCATGGGCGGCTTCCCTAGTGCAGAGTCAGCGCCCTTCAGGGAAGCCCTGGCAGCAGGCTGAACCATTGCTATACCTGGCACGAGGGGCAAGTACGCTGGTTTCTGAAGTATAACGGGTGCAATGCAGGGTAGCAGAGCTGGCTAGCATGTTTTTCTATCTGCAGACGCGTTCCTGCTGCAGTGATCTCATGAGGGTGTATGGCATCGCTAGTGTGAAAGTGTCACAGCAGGGGCAGGACCCAGCACCAGGCTCTCCCAAACATTTAACCGGCCGGTGCTGGGCAGCTCCTGTTTCCTGCTGCACACCTGATCTGCAGAAGCCATGCCTAGCCGTCCTGAGGGGCTGTTTGTTCAGCGGGGTACTGTGCCTTATCTGCCGCAGATTGCTGCACATCCTTAACAAAGCCTGAAGGCGATCGTCGTGGGGAGTACAAACTGGGGCCCCACTAGGGGGGACCCCGGGTTCATTGTGCGCCAGACGCATGGGTGAGGCGTACAGATCCCTCCTGGGGGGGACCCGCGGGTGCCCTTGCATGAGACTGATGGAAGGTGTGTTGTACCAAGCATTTATGTGAGTCTACACAGCCTGTGGGGACATAGCCAGTATAAAACTTATTAGTAGCTCCGGCGCCATAGTGGGGGGTGAAGCTACATCAGAGCGGGCTCAGCAGCATTTTGGTGCCTTCCTCTGCCCAAGAAGCAGCAGCCTTATACAGCTCCTCAAAACGGTCACAGGAATACTGGTACCGGGTGTAGAGGTGGAGAGCCACTATTAGTGCACAATTTACATTCCTGGGGAATTATCTGTACTGCAGTATCACTGTTTTATAGTACTACATAAAATGCTGAGTCTCACTGGGGCTGTACAGCGTTGGGTGCGCTGGTGTCCTCTCTTCTGTGTCTTCTCTCGCATGCAATAGGGCAGGCTTGTATTGTGTTCAGTCTGTGTTGTATGTGTATTGTTTCTGTATTTCATTATGGTGAAACAGAAGTCATGCAATGTATGTAATGCCAGATTCTCTCCTAGTTCATTGGGCTCCATTTCATGTGAGCAGTGTAGTCGGTTATCCCAAAATGCTGATAACATGGGGGAGAGTCCAGAGCCTTCCTGGCTGGGGGCTATAAAAACTATGATGTCGTATGTCATCTCAGCTTTGCTAATGCCAATAAAACACAAGAACTGCAACAAGCAGTAGCTAGCCTAACTGCCAAGGCTGATGCTTCCCATCCCCTGCTGTCTACTACAGGTGCACACAAACGTGCTTTACCTGCAATCCTATCAGATTCTGATGATGATGGGGACCCCATTAGTTGGGGATTCCACCCCTACACAGGGTATAGAACCCCTCATATTGGCTATACGGGATGTGTTAAAGCTCCCCCTGGAGAACACTACTAATCAGCAGTCTTTTTTTTTTTTTTTTTTCCCTCCCACAAGACAAACTGACAGTCACTTCTCCTGATTCTAAAGAATTTGATGATTTATTTAAATTAGCCTGGAAAAATCCAGATAAAAAACATCAGGTATCCAAATGGTTTTTAAATACCTCCCCATTTGCCCCTGAAGGCAGGAAATTCTGCGAAGTATCTCCAGCTGTAGATGTCTGTCTCTCGCCTTTCTAAAGGCGGTGCTCCCTGCTCCGGGCTCTTTTACTGTAAAGGACCCCGGGGATAGGAAAATAGAGACCACACAAAAATCTATCTACACTGCTGCAGGTGTAGCTCAAAGACCGGTCATTGCTGGTTGCTGGATGATGCATGCCATTCATACATGGGCTACTCAGATTCAGGAGGGTCTTTCGGATGATATGACCTTGGTTACTACTGTAACTTTCCTAAAACACATTGAAGACACGGCAAGAGTCCTCTGTGACTCCCTTAAGGAGATTGGCAATATAAATGCTAGAACCACTGCTATGGCTGTGTCTGCACGCAGAGCCATATGATTGCATCAATGGATTGCAGACGCTGATTCCATACGTAATGTGGAATCTCTCTTCCCTTCACAGGTGAGTGGCTCTTCGGAGGTGAATTGGACGCATGGATCTCAAAGGCTACTGCTGGGAAATCCACGTTTCTCCCTTCGGGGGCTCTGCCTGCTAGTCGTACCTACCCGGGACAGTCTACTCAGTCCTTTCGGCCCTCCAGATTTCGATCTAGGGCCAGGGATGCCTCCAGTGCAGCTGGAGGCTCCAGATGTAAGCCTAAGAAACCAGCCGTTGCCGGCTCTCAGGAACAGAGCACCAGTTCAGCTTCCAGAAAGACTTCGGCATGACGGTACCCTTTCACCCCGAGGGGATCTCGTGGTGGGTACTCTGTTACGTCACTACAGCCACATCTGGGACGGTTCCTGTCAAGATGCCTGGGTAAGGGACCTTATCTCTCAGGGTTACAAGCTGGAGTTCGCCGGTGCTCCTCCCCAACGATTTCTCAAATCAGGCTTGCCAGTTTTGGAAGATATGCCTGTTATGCTACTACTGGGTATCGACAAGTTGGTCCAGTCCCAGGTCATTGTTCCAATGTCCCTGCTACAGCGAGGATAAGGTTACTACTCCAGTCTGTTTGTGGTGCCAAAACCAGACGGGTCTGTGAGACCCATTTTGAATCTGAAGTCCTTGAATCCTTACCTGAAGGTTTTCAAATTCAAGACAGAATCTTTGAGAGCGGTGATCGCGGGCCTGGAACAACAGGAATTCCTTGTGTCCCTGGATATCAAGTACGCCTACCTACATATCCCGATTTGGCCTCCTCATCAGGCCTATCTGCGGTTCGACCTATTGAACGATCACTACCAGTTTCAGGCCCGTCTACAGCTCCGAGGGTGTTCACAAAGGTGATGGCGGAAATGATGTCCCAGCTCATAGTCCAGGGGGTCAACGTTGTCCATTACCTGGACGATCTCCTGATAAAAGCAAGTTCCAGGGAGCTTCTACTGCTCCATATAGATCGTACTATCCAACTTCTGTGTCACCACGGGTGGATCCTCAATTTACAGAAGTCTCAACTGGAACTGTCTCAAAGGCTCCTGTTTCTGAGTGTGATCCTGGATACTGTAGCTCAGAGAGTGTTCCTCCCAGAGTACAAGGTGAGAAGACTTCAAGAGATGGTTCGCATGGTCCCCCGACCTGCTCGAGTTTCCATTCATCTTTGCATAAAATTGTTGGGGAAAAATGGTGGCCTTGTATAATGCGATACAGTTCAGCATGTTCCATGCCAGACCCTTCCGATTGGACATCCTGAACAAGTGGTCCGGTTCACCTCTTCAGATGCACTGAATGATTCAGCTGTTACCCCAGGCCAGGATTTCACTCTTGTGGTGGTTAGTCTTCCAACCTGCTGGAAGGTCGACTGTTCGGGATTGTATCCTCCTCACGATGGATGTAAGCCTAAGAGGATGGGGAGCTGTCACCCAGGAGGCGCAGTTCCAGGGCAGGTGGACTTCCCGAGAGGCCCTTCTTCCAATCAACATTCTGGAACTTCGGGCTTTCTACAATGCTCTGATTCAGGCCTCCCCTTTGCTCAGGGATCAGGCGATCCAGGTTCAGTCGGACAACGCCATGGCTGTGGCATGCATCAACCCACAGGGAGGGACGAAAAGCAGGGCCTGCATGTGAGAAGTGTCAAAAATACTTCTCTGGGCGGAAAGAAATGCAAGAGCGCTGTCCGCAATTTTCATTCCAGGAGTGGACAACTGGGAAGCGGACTTCCTGAGGCGCCACGACCTCCACCCGGGGGTGTGGGGATTGCGTTGACAGGTTGGGATACCCGCAAATCAACATGATGGCTTCTCTCCTCAACAAGAAGCTTCGCTGCTACTGCTTGTGAACCAGAGACCCTCAGACGAGTGCGGTGGATGCACTGACGTCACCTTGGCCTTACCGGCTGGTCTACCTATTTTCCTCCAATTCCATTTATCCCAAGGGTGCTCCAGCGGATCAGACATCAGAGTACAAGCAATCCTGATTGTGCTGGATTTGCCCCGAAGGGTGTGGTATGCAACTCTTCTGGACATGTCCATAGAAGACCCTTGGCCTCTGCCGCTAAGAGAGGATCTCTTCAGCAAGGACCGTTCGTCTATTTGGACTTACGGCGGCTCCATTTGACAGCATGGAAGTTGGGCAGAACATCCTAGTTCACAAAGGGCTTTCGAAAAAGGTCATTGCCACTATGGTGCAAGCCAGAAAACCTGTGACGTCAAAACGCTATCCTCCTATCTGGAGGAGATATGTCTCTTGGTGCGAGGAGCGCATGTATCCACCTGTGGAGTTTCACTTGAGACATTTCCTAAGTTTCCTGCTGGCTGGTGTGGATAAAGGCTTGTGTCTGAGTTCCGTTAAGGTCGGATTTCAGCTCTCCATTTTCTTTCAGAAGAAATTGGCTGTGTTGCCAGAAGTTCAGACCTTCTTACAAGGGGTGCTCCACATACAACCTCCCTTTGTGCCGCCTATGGCACCCTGGGCTTTGGATGTAGTGTTGAAATTTCTAAAGTCCTCCTGGTTTGAGCCTCTGATGACTGTAAAAGACAAGTACCTCACATGGAAGACAGTGATGTTATTGGCCCTGGCTTCTGCTAGACGCTTCTTAGAATTGGGGGCCCTATCGTGTAAAAGTCCATACTTGGTCTTTTACGAGGACAGAGCAGAGCTCCGGACTAGACAGCAGTTCCTGCCGAAGGTTGTCTCCGCATTTCACCTGAATCAACCTATTGTGGTTCCGTCCTGTTCTGACGCTTCAGCTCCTCCGGAGTCTTTGGATGTTGTGCGTGCTTTGAAGATCTATGTCAGGCGCACAGCTCGGGTCAGGAAGACTGATTCCTTGTTTGCTTTATGATTTGCAGAAAAAGGGTTATCTTACTTCAAAGCAGACCCTTGCTCGCTGGATTAGTCTTACTATCCAACAGGCCTATGTGTCGGCAGCCTTTCCCGTTCCTCGGTCTCTGAAGGCCCACTCTACAAGGTCAGTGGGCTCTTCTTGGGCGGCTGCCCGTGGAGTCTCGGCCTTGCACCTATGCCGAGCGGCTACCTGGTCTGGGAAGAACAGTTGTACACCTGTATTCGCCACCTACAGAGTGCAGTGGCATATGACCACATTGCTTAAATAATATTATACCAGGTTGGGTTCCGCCAGTCACCATACCGACGCCGGGATCCTGGCTTTTAGATGCCTGGTGCAACTAAGTGCCTTGAGGGCTCGCCTCGCTGCGGGCTCGGTGGTGAAGTGGGAATAGTCCCTTTTGGCATGCTGACTATCTGGATTGTGAGGTTGTGGGGTCCTGGTGTGAGTATTGTGACCGGATGTCTCCTGTCCGCCAGTCGCATAACTATATCCCATTATACCGAGAGCCCAGCTCTCTCCTTAGTAAGCTTACTCACCTCAGTACATGAGTACATAAATAAATAATGGGGTTTTAGTTAATGGATTGTACAATGCATTTAAGCTTGCAGCCCAACATCAAGGGACCCTATCTCACTGCAAGTCCTACTCTATCACCCAGGCTTTTACTCAGAGTATTTGTAAATCTCTGCATTGGTGGCTAGTTTCCGATAATCTCCTACAAAAGGCGATCCTTGGTCACTTTTTGCCCGATAATAGTGTCCATGGTCGCAAGTCTACTAGATTGAGGTGCTGTGACATTACTACTTTGGCTCTAAGACCTTTGGTCACCGTCACAGATGGTTCTTACAATCAAATCGCTTATGCCCAAGCAAACTTTCTGGCTCTCTTGGGAGCTCAGTCCATCCTGGCTAGTCAGCCAGTGCATATTCACTCAGAACGCGATTGCTGATGCATATGTAAATCAGGAAAGCAGAAACGGAGAGTGTATAAGGATACAGATGGCCCGACGATTTTGTTCATCTGTGATCGTGTTGGCAGTGGATATTGCACAGCAGACTTTCGCAGCAGGAATGCATTCTTCTAGGGGGAGTGGTCTCTCCTTCCAGGGCTCTTCCAAAAGTTAGTTCGGATGTGGGTCCTTCCAAAGATGGTCCTTAATGCTTCTCAACGCAACTTCAAGGTTCCTCAGTAATGTGTGACATCCAGGGACTCAATAGCTTTCACCTTGGATGCCATGATTGTTCTGTGGCATTTTCATCTTGATTGTCATTTTCCTCCAATCCCCAGGTGGTCTCAGGTACTTCAGTGGCTCAATGATCACCAGATGTAATCCTAGTGGCTCCAGACTGGCCACGTCAGTTGTGCTACGTTCTCAAAATGACTGTAGGTCCCGTGTGGCGTCTTCTGCTACGTGCCGATCTGCTCCTACAGGGGGGATTCGGTCAATATCCCGGCAGTCTAAATACCGACCCCGGGATACCGACACTACTGGGAATGCTGACACACAGCCTAGTACAGGATGATGGGCACTAGAGTGTCGACGCATTCCACTAGGGCAGTGGTGACCTCCTGGGCAGAGGGACATGTTGCTTTGTCAGAACAGGTCTGCCATGTAGCTCCTTGGTCCTCTGTCCACGCATTTCCTTGATTTCATTTTTTGCTTCCGGTGACGCTTGCTTTCGGTCTGCGGAGCTCAGGCTTAAAGTAATACGTTTTAATTTAAGCGCCATCTCCTTTAGCTTTACCGCAATCCTATTGTCCAGTGTCTAGTCACCCCCCAACTCTACCACCGGTATATTTTCTTATTAACTATGCCACAAAATATTGCTTTACTATCACTAAGTAAGTGCGATGATTTATGAACCCAATGGTAATTTAGGACAAAATTTCCACAAAAATCCCTTATATTGGTGCAAAACAACATGTGAACCTGACAAACATCCGATTAGGCTTGGAAATGGCGAAAATACAATGTATTCTGTCCGCAGTCGGTTGGTGTATTCCGTGGGATCAGTCCGACATTTCGATAAGACCCTAGGTAGAGTGTGGATATCATTAGTGTTTGTACATGTTGGCAGATAGAAGAACTGCCCATAAAAAAAAAGCCCAGCATGATGTAAATGCAGTTAGAGCTACACCATGTGACAACTTAGCAATATGCACCTGCACTGCCATTTGGTCTTTACAACTAGAATTACAAATAACTACTGTGAAACGCTTTCATACTACCTCTTATCTCGTTTCATGAAACCTGGAATTTTTCACTGAAATGTACTACATTGTATTAGTAAGTGGTCAGCTCATCAGTCAAGTGGCTGAAGGTTTGCATTGCCATTTGTTAATTGGCAAGTGTTTGTTTCCTTGGGATAAATGGAAAGGAGATCATGTTATACGTTTAGTATCGTGATTCCATCTAACTATGAAAAATGTTTTACCATTTAGCAAGGAGGTCCAGCTTCACACCCAACTGCAACTGTGGTGACAGAAAAGCAGCAAATGTTGGAGCAGCATCTGCAGGATGTGAGGAAGAAAGTCCAGGTATTGATCATGGCATTTTACATTGTCATATGGCTCTGCTTTACTGATCACTTTGCTAATTCACTTTTATCTCCTTTTGCATAGGATCTCGAGCAGAAGATGAAAGTTGTAGAAAATCTGCAGGATGATTTTGATTTTAACTACAAGACCTTAAAAAGTCAAAGCGGTGGGTTACTTTTTACTGTTCTGTTGAAGAACAACTCTTTCCCCCCTCCCCCCCGCCAGCATTTCTCCCTGCTGTTTAGTACCCAACTCCCATCTACCACCTTTCTCAAGGCAGACGCACTCAAGGTATGCAGCTTGTTGTTGATGGGCATTTATGATGTATGCTAAGGAGCACCTTTTTAGTTTTGCACCAGGTGGCTTGATAGTGCTCCCAAGTTCACTTTAAGGTTTATACCCTTAGCAGCTGCTTCTGCAAAGTATTCCAGGTGCAAACCAGCTGAAAGCATCTTTACGGACACTCTTAAAATATGTAAACTTTGCATTCATGCTTAAATGAAAAAGCTGCTGCTAACATGGTTTGACTTTGAATTGTTAAAATACTATTTGAATTGGCCTCAAATGT
Organism: Pseudophryne corroboree; assembly: GCF_028390025.1. NCBI lineage: Eukaryota > Metazoa > Chordata > Amphibia > Anura > Myobatrachidae > Pseudophryne > Pseudophryne corroboree. The sequence continues at coordinate 312,929,840 of NC_086446.1, read as the reverse complement.
AGCTTTATAATAATCATGAGTGTGAAGGCGCGTCTATTACAGATATCATCAGTTCTTTTGTGAGTTTGTTTGTTTGTTTTTACTCTGATGGCAACAGGACATGTTTCTAATGTTGGGCATACACGGTACGATTTATCTGGACAATCCACCTGATATCAGCGCAGTGCCCAGATAATTGTAGCATGATTGTGGCCGACTGATCCGAAAATCAATCGCTCAAACTTGACAGATCATCCATCATGTCCGTCCAACATGAAATTTTCTAAGTGTCCGGCCAGCTGCGTCTGGCAGTGTATGCTCTACCACGGATGACCGATGGACATTTCTCCTGTTCCTTCACATGGGAATAAACGGGGAAATGTCTCCTCCATGGAGGCGGATATCTGTGAGATCTCAGTGTGTCCCCCGGGTATCTGCAGTGGCAGATAAAATGCCTGTCGGTCTGACAAGCATTTTATCTGCCAGCGTATGCCCAGCATAAGCAACATTATGATGCAGAACTGGTTCTGTTTAGGAAAAGGCTCAATCTGCAACAGATGAGTCAGTGCCCATTTTAAGTCCTCCTTGTATGCCAGCCCTGAAAATGCGGCTTCTCTGTAATGTCATCAATTTAGATCTGTGTAAGTGAAATTCAGAGCTCATGGTGAGCAGCTGCAGTAAGACCCCCTCATACAGCTTGCAGGTCATAGCAATATTGGATCATTATAAACCACTCTAACATTGCATGGATGGCAAGTGCATCCCCAGATATTTACAAATGTAAAAGATTTTGTGCTCCAAGCATTGTTCTTCTATATCCCAGCTGATGGGATGTAGTTATGTGACCGCCAGTCACATTACCAATGGCTACATCCCACCCCCCTCTAAATCCTTAGTCTGCATGCCGACTAGCTGGGACTATTCCCACTCGTGGGTGTCTCACGACACCAGCAGAGTGAGAAAAGAACCTGTGGCGAGTGCAGCTCGCCACAGAGCCCGCAAGGGGCTTGTTGTGCTTGTCCACTTCCGGGATCTTGCGGTTGGTATGCTGACCACCGGGATCCACAGCGGCGGTAACGCATACCCAACCCTAGCTGATCTATTCTGTGTTCTGCTATGTGTCTACAGCCTCTTTTTGCCCTTTTATCACTCTTATACACACTTACTCAGCCCTTGCTTTTGTGTTATACCACTTCCTTTCCATTACAGGCTATGTCTAGATAGCTATAATATATAAATGATATAGTAAGTTGTTAAGTAATATATTAAATTATATCCAGCTTTTCTTTTTTTATCATTTACTCAGTGAATGATTTTTATTAGGTGCATTTTTGTAGTACTGGGTAAGAACGCCCTTAGTCCCAGATCAGCCTGCATTATGTTTGATTTATTAGGTACACCTTTCAAGTCTTGGGTTAATACAGTGGTTCTCAAACTGTGTGCCTTGGCATCCTGGGGAGCCATGAGGTTCTTGCAGTGGTTCAAGACTATATTAACTTATTTATGGTCAAAGTAATAGCCAAAACCAGTGCTAGTGGCTGCCAATCATAAAAAGTGTGAACAGTCAGAAGCAGAACTGTACACCACCACGTAACTAAGTATGACATGCAGACACAATTTACTTCTAATATTTTTCTCCAAATTGATCAATAAAAGACTTTTACCCTAGGGGTGCCATGTCAATGATGCTGAAACTGTAGGGCGCCGTGATTGAGAAAGTTTGGGAACTACTGGGTTAGTACCATCTCTCTCCATCCCCCAGAACAGTCTTAAGTTTTGGATGCCTAGATACAGTGAGGTATTGTCATCATGGGTCAGAATTCCTAAGGACTGTTTCTGTTGGCATCATGCAGTAATTGCAGATTTGTAGGCTGCAAGTCTTCCGTTCCTCCACATCCTGGTGCTCTGTTGAAATAAGATCAGTCAACTGTAGAGGTAATTTTTTAGCAGAATAAGCTAATTCTCATGTTTATGGAACCGTCATGAGATGACGTACTTTGTGATGTGGCATGTACTCCTTATCACAGTAGAGAGGTAGACAGTAGACAAAAATGGATGCACATGGTCCGCAACAATAGTCAGACTGTTGCATTTACATATTGTTCAATTGATTTTATCTAGTGTATGTTGAGGAATCATTCCCCACATCATTACAACCAATTAGCTATCATGTTACAAGCCAGTACTTCAGACTTCATAATCCTTCTGTTACACTGAATTTTCACTGAGTGAGTGACTGCATCATTTGACTAAACTTTTTTTTCCCTCCTGTTAATATTATACAACAAGAAGTAACACTATGAGGTACAAAGAGTTACACAGGATTTGAAAGCACAAGCATTGAACTAACCTTTCAATTTTTTTTTAACTTTAAACCTGGGAATTATTTTCAGTGTTGTAGTAGTGTCAGCACAAACGAAATGTCTTTTGTAGTAGTAATTATGGATCTCCGGGACCATTTTTACACACCAACACTAATGTTTGTATGTCTGGAAAGTGGATTATTAATGTACTGTCATTGCTATACAAAATATAGGGATTATGCTTTAAAGTCTTTTTAATTAGTTTTTTGGTAATTGATTACATCCTTGTGCCAGAATTGGACCTAGGTGCTACCTGGGTCGTACAAGTCCCTTCTTGGCCCAGCTGATCTAAATAAAATATAAAATAGAAGACTGCTACAAAAAAAAAAAAAAACACATACCCCCAGCTCTGTAAGCGGAGTGTCTATATGCTATATACCCCAATGGGACTATGCTTTAGGCTTTTTTTTTTTTTTTCTTCTTCTCTCTTTTGCTTATTTTATTTAACATTTATGATTACTCCGTTTTACTGTTAAAGGGTCTTCTCCTCTTTGACAGCTTCAAAATGTTTGTGTGTGTAAAAACCCAACTGGGCATGTTTCCTAACCCTAAACCCCCTGTGCTATGTGCACATACAGTATGCATACATGACACTTTCACACTTCTGCTGTCCATAATTTAGGTCTAGCCTTTTGGTTCAAAAAGTGTCATACATTTTTTGACCCATGTATGACAAACATGCACTCCAAAATAATTCTACATAGGTTTCTCTTGTATCACAGACCTTTCAGATCTGAATGGTAACAACCAGTCCGTGACACGGCAGAAAATGCAACAGCTGGAACAAATGCTCACTGCCTTGGACCAACTGAGAAGAGTAAGTGTCCTGGTTCAGCCTGCTTAGTAGTAGATCTTATTCACCGTAAACCAGGCCTGGCCAACCTGTGGTGCTCCAGATGTTGTGAAACTACAAGTTCCAGCATGCCCTGACAGTTTTGCTTTTAAGGAATACTAAAACTGTCAGGTTATGATGGAATGTGAAGTTTTGCAACGGCTAAAGAGCCACAGGTTGGCCGTGCCTGCCATAGACCATTAACCACGCCCCCAGCGCTCTCCTGTCCATCTTAGTGATTATGACTGTCTTACAATATAATGGTTTTTAATAGCTTGTGGACATATTTTGTTGACAGTGCATATTTATATCAGCTTTGGAGGGGTAGTAGACACAACCCTATGAGTTTTTCAGCGTACAGACTTAACAAAACTATGTTTCTCTTACGTCCTAGAGGATGCTGGGGTCCTCATTAGTACCATGGGGTATAGACTGGTCCACCAGGAGCCATTGGCACTTTAAGAGTTTGAGAATGTGGGCTGGCTCCTCCATCTATGCCCCTCCTACCAGACTCAGTTTAGAGAATGTGCCCGGATGAGCCGGTCACAGCTAGGGGAGCTCTCTAGAGTTTCCTTGGTAAAGTTTATTTTTAGAGTTTATTTTACAGGGAGGCTGCTGGCAACAGTCTCCATGCAGCGAGGGACTAAGGGGAGGGAGCAGTGTCCGCCCTGCGGGGCCTGAGCCACTGTCTCCGCTAACTGGACACTGAGCTCCAGGGGGGATAGATCGTTCCCCGCCGCAGGGTATCGCTCACCCCAGCAGCATGCCCCCCACCTCCTTACAGAGCTGAAGATTGTGGCGAAGTGAGCAACCGACCACCCTAGCAAGCAGGGGGCCGGTGTGAAGATGGCGGCATCAGGGTAGGAGCGCAGTATTAACTGCGCTCCCGGAGGCTCAGCGGTACATAGTGCGGCGCTATGATGGGCGCCCTGAGCCAGTGCCTACACTGGTCACACGGCCTGTCAGGGTCCCCGGATCTCAGCCAGCATCAATCCTCAGGGCTGTATAATCCTGTGAAGAGCGGGAAGACAGCGCCATTTTGGGGGCGGAGCTTCTCAGGGCAGACCCAGCAGCGTTCAGCGCCATTCTCCTGCCTGCACGGCGCTGTCAGTGAAGAGCAAGTTCCTCCACAGCAACTCCAGCTATCTATCACAGTACCAGAGGGTTGTAGAAGGAGGGGGGGGGGCACAGTCAGCGCTGATAAGGGGTCTCCCTTTTATATTAAAAGCACTGTGTGTGGGTTGGCTCCAATCTCTGTCTCTCTCTTGCCATTCTTGGGGGTGAAACTTTGTCTGCCCTCCCCTGTGTGTGTGTGTGTGTGTGTGTGTGTGTGTGTGTGTGTGTTGAATATTGCTAATACAACACCCGAGCAGGTTGATGACGTTTACTTCACTGAAAATAAGAAAGCCTCGCTAACCTTCCCTGCATCAAAGGAATTAAATGCTATATTTGAAAAGGCTTGGGAAAATCTGAATAAAAAATTCTAGATACCTAAAAGGGTTCTGGTGGCATTTCCTTTCCCGGCAGAGGATAGGAAAAAATGGGAAAACCAGCCTATTGTTGACGCGTCAGTATCCAGACTCTCAAAGAAGGTGGTTTTACCTGTCACAGGATCTACTGCCTTAAAAGAGTCGGCTAATCGTAAAATTGATAATACGCTCAAATCCATGTACACGGCTTTTGGGACAATACTACGTCCCACTATTGCCAGTGCTTGGATTGCCAAAGCTATAGTAAAGTGGTCAGGCACGTTACTCTAGGATTTGGATACTATGGAAAAATGTGATGTTGAATTGTTTTTACGGAACATTCACTATTCGGCAGGTTTTCTGGTAGAATCCTTGAAGGACCTGGGTTCCATGGCTGTGCGGATTTCCTCCATGTCAGTATCAGCTCCTCGAGGGCTGTGGTTGCGCCAGTGGTCTGCCGACGTGGAATCCAGGAGAAGTGTGGAAACCCTACCCTACACAGGTCAGGCTCTCTTTGGGGAAGCGTTGGATGCATGGATCTCCACGGCTACGACTGGTAAGTCACCCTTCCTTCCCTCGGCTACACCTGCTCCGAAGAAACCCTTTTCTTCAGTTACGTCACAGTCCTTTCAGTCTAACAAGCCCAGAAAGGCAAAGCCGTCCAACACCTTCTTTCAGGGAGGTCGGCCTAAGTTCAAGAAACCTGCGGCTGCAGGTTCCCAGGAACAGAAACCTGCTTCAGGTACACCAAAGTCCTCCGCATGACAGTGGACTGCACGCCCCGGAGATGGGCCGGTGGGAGCGAGACTCGGACAGTTCAGTCATGTCTGGGTGTCCTCCGGCCTGAACCCCTGTGTGCAAGATATTGTGTCCTAGGGGTACAGGCTGAAATTTCAAAATCTCCCTCCTCACCGATTTTTCAGATCAGGCTTGCCAGCTCCGCTGGCACAGTATAGTCCTGCAAGAAGCAGTCCAGAAGTTGGTGGAGGCACAGGTCATTGTGCCTGTACCACCTCACATGCAGAACAAGGGTTACTATTCGTACCTTTCTCTGACGTCCTAGTGGATGCTGGGAACTCCGTAAGGACCATGGGGAATAGACGGGCTCCGCAGGAGACTGGGCACTCTAAAAGAAAGATTAGGTACTATCTGGTGTGCACTGGCTCCTCCCACTATGACCCTCCTCCAGACCTCAGTTAGATTTCTGTGCCCTGCCGAGCTGGATGCACACTAGGGGCTCTCCTGAGCTCCTAGAAAGAAAGTTTATTTTAGGTTTTTTATTTTACAGTGAGACCTGCTGGCAACAGGCTCACTGCATCGAGGGACTAAGGGGAGAAGAAGCGAACCTACCTGCTTGCAGCTAGCTTGGGCTTCTTAGGCTACTGGACACCATTAGCTCCAGAGGGATCGACCGCATGGAACTGGCCTTGGTGTTCGTTCCCGGAGCCGCGCCGCCGTCCCCCTTACAGAGCCAGAAGCAAGAAGAGGTCCGGAAAATCGGCGGCAGAAGACTTCGGTCTTCACCAAGGTAGCGCACAGCACTGCAGCTGTGCGCCATTGCTCCTCATGCACACTTCACACTCCGGTCACTGAGGGTGCAGGGTGCTGGGGGGGCGCCCTGAGGGCAATATATGACACCTTGGCTGGCAAATCTACATCATATATAGTCCTAGAGGCTATATAGATGTAAAATTACCCCTGCCAGTATTCCAGAAAAAGCGGGAGAAAGTCAGTTGAAAAAGGGGCGGGGCTTCTCCCTCAGCACACTGGCGCCATTTTCTCTTCACAGTGCAGCTGGAAGACAGCTCCCCAGGCTCTCCCCTGTAGTTTTCAGGCTCAAAGGGTTAAAAAGAGAGGGGGGGGCACAAAATTTAGGCGCAATATTGTATATACAAGCAGCTATTGGGAAAAATTCACTCAATATAGTGTTAATCCCAAAATTATATAGCACTCTGGTGTGTGCTGGCATACTCTCTCTCTGTCTCCCCAAAGGGCTGTGTGGGGTCCTGTCCTCAGTCAGAGCATTCCCTGTGTGTGTGTGCGGTGTGTCGGTACGGCTGTGTCGACACGTTTGATGAGGAGGCTTATGTGATGGTAGAGCAGATGCCGATAAATGTGATGTCGCCCCCTGTGGGGCCGACACCAGAGTGGATGGATAGGTGGAAGGTATAAACCGACAGTGTCAACTCCTTACATAAAAGGCTGGATGACGTAACCGCTATGGGACAGCCGGCTTCTCAGCCCGCACCTGCCCAGGCATCTCAAAGGCCATCAGGGGCTCAAAAACGCCCGCTCCCTCAGATGGCAGACACAGATGTCGACGCGGAGTCTGACTCCAGTGTCGACGAGGTTGAGACATATACACAATCCACTAGGAACATCCGTTACATGATCCCGGCAATAAAAAATGTGTTACACATTTCTGACATTAACCCAAGTACCACTAAAAAAGGGTTTTATGTTTGGGGAGAAAAAGCAGGCAGTGTTTTGTTCCCCCATCAAATGAGTGAATGAAGTGCAAAAAGCGCGGGTTCCCCCGATAAGAAACTGGTAATTTCTAAAAAGTTACTGATGGCGTACCCTTTCCCGCCAGAGGATAAGTTACGCTGGGAGATATCCCCTAGGGTGGATAAGGCGCTCACACGTTTGTCAAAAAAGGTGGCACTGCCGTCTTAGGATACGGCCACTTTGAAGGTACCTGCTGATAAAAAGCAGGAGGCTATCCTGAAGTCTGTATTTACACACTCAGGTACTAGACTGAGACCTGCAGATAGTGCTGCTGCAGCGTGGTCTGTAACCCTGTCAAACAGGGATACTATTTTGCGAACATAAGACGTCGTCTTATATATGAGGGATGCACAGAGGGATATTTTGCCGGCTGGCATCCAGAATTAATGCAATGTCCATTCTGTCAGGAGGGTATTAGAGACCCGACACTGGACAGGTGATGCTGACTTTAAAAGGCACATAGAGCCTTATAAGGGTGAGGAATTGTTTGGGGATGGTCTCTGGGACCTCGTATCCACAGCAACAGCTGGGAAGAAATTTTTTTACCTCAGGTTTCCTCACAGCCTAAGAAAGCACTGGTATTATCAGGTACAGTCCTTTCGGCTTCAGAAAAGCAAGCGGGTCAAAGGCGCTTCCTTTCTGCACAGAGACGAGGGAAGAGGGAAAAAGCTGCACCAGTCAGCCAGTTCCCAGAATCAAAATTCTTCCCCCGCTTCATCTGAGTCCACCGCATGACGCGGGGCTTCCACAAGTGTAGCCAGGTACGGTGGGGGGCCGCCTCAAAAATTTCAGCGATCAGTGGGCTTGCTCACAGGTGGATCCCTGGATCCTTCAAGTAGTATCTCAGGGGTACAAGCTGGAATTCGAGGCGTCTCTCCCCCGCCGTTTCCTCAAATCTGCCTTGCCGACAACTCCCTCAGGCAGGGAGGCTGTGCTAGAGGCAATTCACAAGCTGTATTCCCAGCAGGTGATAGTCAAGGTGCCCCTACTTCAACAAGGACGGGGTTACTATTCCACACTGTTTGTGGTACCGAAACCGGACGGTTCGGTGAGACCCATTTTAAATTTGAAATCCTTGAACACATACATAAAAAAATTCAAGTTCAAAATGGAATCGCTCAGGGCGGTTATTGCAAGCCTGGAGGAGGGGGATTACATGGTATCCCTGGACATCAAGGATGCTTACCTACATGTCCCCATTTACCATCCTCACCAGGAGTACCTCAGATTTGTGGTACAGGATTGCCATTACCAATTCCAAACACTGCCGTTTGGACTCTCCACGGCACCGAGGGTCTTTACCAAGGTAATGGCAGAAATGATGATACTCCTTCGAAAAAAGGGAGTTTTAATTATCCCGTACTTGGACGATCTCCTTATAAAGGCGAGGTCCAAGGAGCAGTTGTTGGTCGGAGTAGCACTATCTCGGGAAGTGCTACAACAGCACGGATGGATTCTATACATTCCAAAGTCACAGCTGGTTCCTACCACACGCCTACTGTTCCTGGGGATGGTTCACAGAACAGAAAAAAGTGTTTCTCCCGCAGAAGAAAGCCAAGGAGCTGTCATCTCTAGTCAGAGACCTCCTGAAACCAAAACAGGTATCGGTGCATCACTGCACACGAGTCCTGGGAAAAATGGTAGCTTCTTACGAAGCAAAATTCCATTCTGCAGGTTTCCATGCAAGGACCTTTCAGTGGGACCTCTTGGACAAGTGGTCGGGATCGCATCTTCAGATGCATCGGCTGATAACCCTGTCTCCAAGGACCAGGGTATCTCTACTGTGGTGGCTGCAGAGTGCTCATCTTCAAGAGGGCCGCAGATTCAGCATACAGGACTGGGTCCTGGTAACCACGGATGCCAGCCTTCGAGGCTGGGGGGCAGTCACACAGGGAAGAAATTTCCAAGGACTTTGGTCAAGTCAGGAGCCGTCCCTACACATAAATATTCTGGAACTGAGGGCCATTTACAATGCCCTAAGTCTGGCAAGGCCTCTGCTTCAAAACCAGCCGGTACTGATTCAATCAGACAACATCACGGCAGTCGCCCATGTAAACCGACAGGGCGGCACAAGAAGCAAGATGGCGATGGCAGAAGCCACAAGGATTCTCCGATGGGCGGAAAATCGCGTCTTAGCACTGTCAGCAGTGTTCATTCCGGGAGTGGACAACTGGGAAGCAGACTTCCTCAGCAGACACGACCTACACCCGGGAGAGTGGGGACTTCATCCAGAAGTCTTCCAACTGTTGGTAAACCGTTGGGAAAGGCCACAGGTGGACATGATGGCGTCCCGCCTAAACAAAAAACTAGATATTGTGCCAGGTCAAGGGACCCTCAGGCAATAGCTGTGGACGCTCTAGTGACACCGTGGGTGTACCAGTCGGTTTATGTATTCCCTCCTCTGCCTCTCATACCAAAGGTACTGAGAATAATAAGAAAACGAGGAGTAAGAACGATACTCGTGGTTCCGGATGGGCCAAGAAGAGCTTGGTACCCAGAACTTCAAGAAATTATATCAGAGGACCCATGGCCTCTACCGCTCAGACAGGATCTGCTACAGCAGGGGCCCTGTCTGTTCCAAGACTTACCGTGGCTGCGTTTGATGGCATGGCGGTTGAATTCCGGATCCTAAAGGAAAAGGGCATTCCGGAAGAAGTCATTCCTACGCTGATAAAAGCCAGGAAAGAAGTAACCGCAAACCATTATCACCGTATTTGGTGAAAATATATTGCGTGGTGTGAGGCCAGGAAGGCCCCAACAGAGGAATTTCAGCTGGGTTGTTTGCTGCACTTCCTACAGTCAGGGGTGACTATGGGCCTAAAATTGGGTTCCATTAAGGTCCAGATTTCGGCTCTGTCGATTTTCTCCCAGAAAGAACTGGCTTCACTGCCTGGAGTTCAGACATTTGTAAAGGGAGTGCTACATATTCAGCCCCCTTTTGTGCCTCCTGTGGCACCTTGGGATCTCAACGTGGTGTTGAGTTTCTTAAAATCACATTGGTTTGAGCCACTTAAAACTGTGGATTTGAAATATCTCACGTGGAAAGTGGTCATGTTATTGGCCTTGGCTTCGGCCAGGCGTGTGTCAGAATTGGCGGCTTTGTCCTGTAAAAGCCCTTATCTGATTTTCCATATGGATAGGGCAGAATTGAGGACTCGTCCCCAGTTTCTCCCTAAGGTGGTATCAGCTTTTCACTTGAACCAACCTATTGTAGTGCCTGCGGCTACTAGGGACTTGGAAGATTCCAAGTTACTGGACGTAGTCAGGGCCTTAAAAATTTATATTTCCAGGACTGCTGGAGTCAGGAAAACTGACTCGCTTTTTATCCTGTAGGCACCCAACAAAATAGCACAATTTGTAGCACAATTCAGCTAGAGCATTCTGCGGCTGGATTGCCGCATCCTAAATCAGTAAAAGCCCATTCAACGAGGAAAGTGGGCTCATCTTGGGCGGCTGCCCGAGGGGTCTCGGCTTTACAATTTTGCCGAGCTGCAACTTGGTCAGGGGTAAACACGTTTGCTAAATTCTACAAAATTGATACCCTGGCTGAGGAGGACCTTGAGTTCTCTCATTCGGTGCTGCAGAGTCATCCGCACTCTTCCGCCCGTTTGGGAGCTTTGGTATAATCCCCATGGTCCTTACGGAGTTCCCAGCATCCACTAGGACGTCAGAGAAAATAAGATTTTACTCACCGGTAAATCTATTTCTCGTAGTCCGTAGTGGATGCTGGGCGCCCATCCCAAGTGCGGATTGTCTGCAATACTTGTATGTAGTTATTCCCTAACTAAAGGGTTATCTGTTGAGAGGCTCAGTTATATTTCATACTGTTAACTGGGTGTAGTATCACGAGTTATATGGTGTGATTGGTGTGGCTGGTATGAGTCTTACCCGGGATTCAAAATCCTTCCTTATTGTGTCAGCTCTTCCGGGCACAGTATCCTGAGGTCTGGAGGAGGGTCATAGTGGGAGGCGCCAGTGCACACCAGATAGTACCTAATCTTTCTTTTAGAGTGCCCAGTCTCCTGCGGAGCCCATCTATTCCCCATGGTCCTTACGGAGTTCCCAGCATCCACTACGGACTACGAGAAATAGATTTACCGGTGAGTAAAATCTTATTTTCTCTGACGTCCTAGTGGATGCTGGGACTCCGTAAGGACCATGGGGAATAGCGGCTCCGCAGGAGACAGGGCACAAGAATAAAAGCTTTAGGATCAGGTGGTGTGCACTGGCTCCTCCCCCTATGACCCTCCTCCAAGCCTCAGTTAGATTTTTGTGCCCGAACGAGAAGGGTGCAGGCTAGGTGGCTCTCCTGAGCTGCTTAGAATAAAAGTTTATTTTAGGTTTTTTATTTTCAGTGAGTCCTGCTGGCAACAGGCTCACTGCATCGTGGGACTAAGGGGAGAAGAAGCGAACTCACCTGCGTGCAGAGTGGATTGGGCTTCTTAGACTACTGGACATTAGCTCCAGAGGGACGATCACAGGTTCAGCCTGGATGGGTCCCGGAGCCGCGCCGCCTTACAGAGCCAGAAGAGCGAAGAGGTCCGGTGAAATCGGCGGCAGAAGACGGTCCTGTCTTCAACTAAGGTAGCGCACAGCACTGCAGCTGTGCGCCATTGCTCTCAGCACACTTCACACTCCGGTCACTGAGGGTGCAGGGCGCTGGGGGGGGAGCGCCCTGAGACACAATATAACAGATATACCTTAGGTTGGCAAAAAGAAATACATCACATATAGCTCCTGGGCTATATGGATGTATTTAACCCCTGCCATTTTTCCAGAAAAGAGCGGGAGATAAGGACGTCGTGAAGGGGCGGAGCCTATCTCCTCAGCACACAAGCGCCATTTTCCCTCACAGCTTCGCTGGAAGGACGGCTCCCTGACTCTCCCCTGCAGACCTGCTACAGAATCAGGGTAAAAAAGAGAAGGGGGGGCACTATTGGCAGCTAATAATAAAAACAGCAGCTATAAAAGGGAGTAACACTTATATAAGGTTATCTCTGTGTATGTATATGTGTGTATATATATATATATATATATATATATATATATATATAATATAGCGCTTGGTGTGTGCTGGCAAACTCTCCCTCTGTCTCTCCAAAGGGCTGGTGGGGTCCTGTCCTCTATCAGAGCATTCCCGGTGTGTGTGCTGTGTGTCGGTACGTGTGTGTCGACATGTATGAGGAGGAAAATGATGTGGAGGCGGAGCAATTGCCTGGGTTAGTGATGTCGCCCCCTAGGGAGTCGACACCTGACTGGATGATCGTATTTAAAGAATTACGTGACAATGTCAGCACTTTGCAAAAAACTGTTGACGACATGAGACTTCCGGCAAATCAATTAGTGCCTGTCCAGGCGTCTCAGACACCGTCAGGGTCCCTAAAACGCCCGTTACCTCAGTGGGTCGACACAGACCCAGACACAGATACTGAGTCTAGTGTCGACGGTGAGGAGACAAACGTAATGTCCAGTAGGGCCACACGTTACATGATCACGGCAATGAAGGAGGCATTGAACAATTCTGACACTACCACAAAGAAGGGTATTATGTGGGGTGTGAAAAAACTACCAATAGTTTTTCCTGAGTCAGATGAATTAAATGAGGTGTGTGATAAAGCGTGGGTTTCCCCCGACAAAAAACTGCTAATTTCTAATAAATTATTGGCACTATACCCTTTCCCGCCAGAGGTTAGGGCGCGTTGGGAAACACCCCCTAGGGTAGATAAAGCGCTCACACGTTTATCTAAACAAGTAGCGTTACCGTCTCCTGATACGGCCACCCTCAAAGAACCAGCTGATAGAAGGCTGGAAAATATCCTAAAAAGTATATACACACATACTGGTGTTATACTGCGACCAGCTATCGCTTCAGCCTGGATGTGCAGTGCTGGAGTCGCGTGGTCGGATTCCCTGACTGAAAATATTGATACCCTGGACAGGGACAATATATTGTTAACTATAGAGCATTTGAAGGATGCAATACTATATATGCGTGATGCACAGAGGGATATTTGCACCCTGGCATCAAGAGTAAGTGCTATGTCCATTTCTGCCAGAAGAGCATTATGGACGCGACAGTGGTCAGGGGATGCTGATTCCAAACGACATATGGAAGTATTGCCGTATAAAGGGGAGGAGTTATTTGGGGCTGGTCTATCGGACCTGGTGGCCACGGCAACGGCTGGAAAGTCCACCTTTTTACCCCAGGTCACCTCACATCAGCAGAAAAAGACACCGTCTTTTCAAACTCAGTCCTTTCGTTCCCATAAGTACAAGCGAGCAAAAGGCCACTCATTTCTGCCCCGGGGCAGAGGAAGAGGAAAAAGACTGCACCATGCAGCCGCTTCCCAGGAGCAGAAGCCCTCCCCTGCTTCTGCCAAGTCTTCAGCATGACATGCTGGGGCTTTACAAGCAGACTCAGAGACGGTGGGGGCCCGTCTCAAGAATTTCAACGCGCAGTGGGCTCACTCGCAAGTGGACCCCTGGATTCTACAGGTAGTATCGCAGGGGTACAAACTGGAATTCGAGGCGTTTCCCCCTCGCCGGTTCCTGAAGGCTGCTCTACCAAAGTCTCCCTCCGACAGGGAGGCAGTTTTGGAAGCCATTCACAAGCTGTATTCCCAGCAGGTGATAATCAAGGTACCCCTCCTACAACAAGGAAAGGGGTATTATTCCACGCTGTTTGTGGTACCGAAGCCGGACGGCTCGGTGAGACCAATTTTAAATCTGAAATCCTTGAACACTTACATAAAAAGGTTCAAATTCAAGATGGAGTCACTCAGAGCAGTGATAGCGAACCTGGAAGAAGGGGACTATATGGTGTCTCTGGATATCAAAGATGCTTATCTCCACGTCCCAATCTACCCTTCTCACCAAGGGTACCTCAGTTTTGTAGTACAAAACTGTCATTATCAGTTTCAGACGCTGCCGTTTGGGTTGTCCACGGCACCTCGGGTCTTTACCAAGGTAATGGCCGAAATGATGATTCTTCTTCGAAGAAAAGGCATCTTAATTATCCCTTACTTGGACGATCTCCTGATAAGGGCAAGGTCCAGGGAACAGTTAGAAGTCGGAGTAGCACTATCTCAGGTAGTGTTACGTCAGCACGGGTGGATCCTAAATATTCCAAAATCGCAGCTGATTCCAACGACACGTCTACTGTTCCTAGGAATGATTCTGGACACAGTCCAGAAGAAGGTGTTTCTCCCGGAGGAGAAGGCCAGGGAGTTATCCGAGCTAGTCAGGAACCTCCTAAAACCAGGCCAGGTGTCAGTGCATCAGTGCACGAGGGTCCTGGGAAAAATGGTGGCTTCTTACGAAGCGATTCCATTCGGAAGATTCCATGCAAGAACGTTTCAGTGGGATCTACTGGACAAATGGTCCGGATCACATCTTCAGATGCATCAGCGGATAACCCTGTCGCCAAGGACAAGGGTGTCTCTTCTGTGGTGGCTGCAGAGTGCTCATCTACTAGAGGGCCGCAGATTTGGCATTCAGGGTTGGATCCTGGTGACCACGGATGCCAGCCTGAGAGGCTGGGGAGCAGTCACACAGGGAAGAAATTTCCAGGGCTTGTGGTCAAGCATGGAAACATCTCTTCATCTAAACATTCTGGAACTAAGGGCCATTTACAATGCCCTAAGTCAAGCGAAACCCCTGCTTCAGGGTCAGGCGGTATTGATCCAATCGGACAACATCACGTCAGTCGCCCACGTAAACAGACAGGGCGGCACGAGAAGCAGGAGGGCAATGGCAGAAGCTGCAAGGATTCTTCGCTGGGCGGAAAATCATGTGATAGCACTGTCAGCAGTGTTCATGATGGCGTCCCGTCTAAACAAAAAACTAGACTTGTATTGCGCCAGGTCAAGGGACCCTCAGGCAATAGCGGTGGACGCTCTGGTAACACCGTGGGTGTACCAGTCAGTGTATGTGTTCCCTCCTCTGCCTCTCATACCAAAAGTACTGAGAATCATAAGGAGAGGAGTAAGAACTATACTCGTGGTTCCGGATTGGCCAAGAAGGACTTGGTACCCGGAACTTCAAGAGATGCTCACGGAAGACCCGTGGCCTCTACCTCTAAGAAAGGACCTGCTCCAGCAGGGGCCTTGTCTGTTCCAAGACTTACCGCGGCTGCGTTTGACGGCATGGCGGTTGAACGCCGGATCCTGAAGGAAAAAGGCATTCCAGATGAAGTCATCCCTACCCTGGTCAAGGCCAGGAAGGACGTAACCGCAAAACATTATCACCGCATTTGGCGAAAATATGTTGCGTGGTGTGAGGCCAAGAAGGCCCCTACAGATGAATTTCAACTGGGTCGTTTCCTCCATTTCCTGCAAACAGGACTATCTATGGGCCTAAAATTAGGGTCCATTAAGGTTCAAATTTCGGCCCTGTCGATTTTCTTCCAGAAAGAACTGGCTTCAGTGCCTGAAGTTCAGACATTTGTAAAAGGGGTACTGCATATACAGCCTCCTTTTGTGCCTCCAGTGGCACCTTGGGATCTCAATGTTGTGTTGAGTTTCCTAAAGTCACATTGGTTTGAACCACTCACCACTGTGGACTTAAAATATATCACATGGAAGGTGACGATGCTGTTAGCCCTGGCTTCAGCCAGGCGTGTGTCAGAATTGGCGGCTTTATCATATAAAAGCCCTTACTTAATTTTTCATTCTGACAGGGCAGAATTGAGGACTCGTCCTCAATTTCTACCTAAGGTGGTTTCTGCATTTCACATGAACCAACCTATTGTGGTACCTGCGGCTACTAGGGACTTGGAGGACTCTAAGTTGCTTGACGTTGTCAGGGCCCTGAAAATATGTTTCCAGGACGGCTGGAGTCAGAAAATCTGACTCGCTGTTTATCCTGTATGCACCCAACAAACTGGGTGCTCCTGCTTCTAAGCAGACGATTGCTCGTTGGATTTGTAGTACAATTCAGCTTGCACATTCTGTGGCAGGCCTGCCACAGCCAAAATCGGTAAAAGCCCATTCCACAAGGAAAGTGGGCTCATCTTGGGCGGCTGCCCGAGGGGTCTCGGCTTTACAACTTTGCCGAGCAGCTACTTGGTCAGGGGCAAACACGTTTGCTAAATTCTACAAATTTGATACCCTGGCTGAGGAGGACCTGGAGTTCTCTCATTCGGTGCTGCAGAGTCATCCGCACTCTCCCGCCCGTTTGGGAGCTTTGGTATAATCCCCATGGTCCTTACGGAGTCCCAGCATCCACTAGGACGTCGGAGAAAATAAGATTTTACTTACCGATAATTCTATTTCTCGTAGTCCGTAGTGGATGCTGGGCGCCCATCCCAAGTGCGGATTGTCTGCAATACTTGTATATAGTTATTGTTACAAAAATTCGGGTTATTATTGTTGTGAGCCATCTTTTCAGAGGCTCCCTTTCGTTTTATCATACTGTTAACTGGGTTCAGATCACGAGTTGTACGGTGTGATTGGTGTGGCTGGTATGAGTCTTACCCGGGATTCAATATCCTTCCTTATTATGTACGCTCGTCCGGGCACAGTATCCTAACTGAGGCTTGGAGGAGGGTCATAGGGGGAGGAGCCAGTGCACACCACCTGATCCTAAAGCTTTTATTCTTGTGCCATGTCTCCTGCGGAGCCGCTATTCCCCATGGTCCTTACGGAGTCCCAGCATCCACTACGGACTACGAGAAATAGATTTATCGGTAAGTAAAATCTTATTTTTTCGTTGGTACCGAAACCGGATGGTTCAGTCAGGCCCATTCTGAACTTAAAATCACTAAACCCCTTTCTTAAGGAGTTCAAGTTCAAAATAGAGTCCCTAATGGCAGTGATATCAGGTCTGGAGGAGGGTGAATTCCTAGTATCCCTGGATATCAAGGATGCGTACCTCCACATTCCGATCTGGCTACCACATCAAGCTTATCTGGGGTTTGCGCTGTTGGACGGTCATGTTCAGTTCCAGGCCCTCCCATTCGGTCTCTCCACAGCACCGAGGGTTTTCACCAAGGTGATGGCGGAAATGATGATTCGCCTCTGCAGACAGGGGGTGAACATAATTCCGTATCTGGACGATCTGCTGGTAAAAGCATTGTCCAAGGAGAAGCTGTTACGGTCCATAACACTCACGACTCAGCTTCTCAGGAAACATGGTTGGATCCTGAATCTTCCAAAGTCTCACATTTGGAACCAACCAGAAGGTTGTCCTTTCTGGGAATGATCCTCGACACGGATGTGCAGAGGGGGTTTCTCCCAGAGGAGAAGGCGTTGGTGATTCAAACGATGGTCCGAGATGTCCTGAAGCCAGCCCGGGTATCTATTCATCAGTGTCTTCGCCTTCTGGGGAAGATGGTGGCTTCTTACTAGGCTCTGCAGTACGGGAGGTTCCACGCTCTGTCCTTCCAACCGGATTTCCTGGACAAGTGGTCGGGATCCCATCTACACATGCACCAGAGAATACGTCTGTCGCCAAAGGCCAGGATTTCACTCCTCTGGTGGCTGCAATTATCTCACCTTCTGGAGGGCCTCAGGTTCCGGATTCAGGACTGGATCCTTCTAACCACGAATGCAAGACTCCGGGGCTGGGGCGCAGTCACTCAAGGGGAAACCTTCCAAGGAAGGTAGTCAATTCGTGAAGCCGGCCTGCCGATAAACATTCTGGAACTAAGAGCCATCTACAACGGTTTTCTCCGGGTGGCCCATCTTCTGAGAAATCAGGCCATTCAAGTGCAGTCGGACAATGTGACAACAGTGGCTTACATAAACCGACAGGGCGGAACGAAGAGCAGAGCTGCAATGGCAGAGGTAACAAGAGTCATCCTCTGGGCAGAAAAGCACGCGTTGGCGTGGTCAGCAATCTTCATTCCGGGAGTAGACAACTGGAAAGCGGACTTCCTCAGCAGACACTATCTCCATCCAGGGGAGTGGGGTCTCCATCCGGAGGTGTTCAAGGAGGTAACAGATCTTTGGAGCGTACCCCAGATCGACATGATGGCCTCTCGTCTCAACAAGAAGCTTCGGCTGTATTGTTCCAGGTCGAGGGACCCGTAAGCTGTGGCAGTGGACGTGTAAGCTGTGGTGCTGTGTAAGCTGTGGTGTGGGTATTCCAGTTGGTGTATGCGTTTTCCTCCACTTCCACTCATTCCAAGGGTTCTAAAACTCATAAGGAGAACAAGAGTTCAGGCGATCCTCATTGCTCCGGACTGGCCAAGAAGGGCTTGGTACGCGGATCTTCTGGATCTACTGCAAGAAGAGCCGAGGCCTCTTCGGGAGGACCTGCTGCAACAGGGGCCGTTCGCCTATCAAGACTTACCGCGGCTACGTTTGACAGCATGGAGGTTGATCGCCTAATACTAGCTCGGAATGGCATCCCGAAAAAGGTTATTCCTACCCTGATACAGGCTAGGAAAGGAGTAACGTCTAAACATTACCATCGAATTTAGAAAAAATATGTATCTTGGTGTGAGTCCAAGAAGTTTCCTGCGGTGGAGTTTCAACTGGGACGTTTTCTCCTCCTCTTACAAGCTGGTGTGGCTATGGGCCTAAAGTTGGGATATTTGAAGGTCCAGATTTCGGCCCTATCCATTTTCTTCCAAAAACAATTGGCTGCCCTCCCTGAGGTTCAGACCTTTTTGAAGGGAGTTCTGCACATCCAACCTCCCTTTTTATTGCCTTGGGACCTTAACGTGGTGTTGCAGTTCCTCCAATCGGACTGGATTGAGCCTCTACATGAGGTTGAAGTAAAATTTCTTACGTGGAAAGCGGTCACTTAGTTGGCTTTAGCTTCTGCTAGACGTGTGTCGGAGTTGGGGGCTTTATCATGTAAAAGCCCATACTTGAACTTCCACGAAGATAGCTGAGCTCCGGACACGTCAGCAGTTTCTTCCGAAGGTTGTGTCGGCATTTCATTTCAACAAACCTATTGTGGTACCAGTGGCTACTGACACCTCAATTCCATCAAAGTCCTTGGACGTTTGTAAGGGCTCTGAAAATATATGTGAAGACGACTGCTCGTCACAGGAAATCGGACTCTTTGTCCTGTATGATCCCAAGAATATTGGGTGTCCTGCTTCTAAGCAGACAATCTCTCGCTGGATTAGGTTCACTATCCAGCATGCGTATTCTACGGCAGGCTTGCCGTGTCCTACGTCTGTCAAGGCCCACTCTACTCGTAAGGTGGAGTCTTCCTGGGCGGCTGCCCGGGGTGTTTTGGCGTTAAAACTTTGCCGAGCTGCAACTTGGTCTGGGACGAACACGCTTGCAAAGTTCTACAAGTTCCATACTTTGACTGAACTTCAGATCATCAGAGGCCAATCAGTTCTGCAGGAACCTCCGCTCTCTTCCTCCTGTTCTGGGAGCTTTGGTACATCCCCATGGTACTAATGTGGACCCCAGTATCCTCTAGGACGTAAGAGAAAATAGGATTTTGGTTACCTACCAGTAAATCCTTTTCTCGTAGTCCGTAGAGGATGCTGGGCGCCCGCCCAGCGCTTCGTTTTCCTGCAATTGTTATCTGGTTCAGTACACCTTTGTTTTAGTTGAGTACTGCATTGTTACTTGGTAAGTAGTTTACAAGCTAAGTTAGCTTGATGTGCCTTGTATGTGTGAGCTGGTATGAATCTCGCCACTATCTGTGTTAAATCCTTCTTCTCTCGAAGAGGTCTGTCTCCACCTGCACAGTTTCTAGACTGAGTCTGGTAGGAGGGGCATAGAGGGAGGAGCTAGCCCACACTCTCAAACTCTTAAAGTGCCAATGGCTCCTGGTGGACCCGCCTATACCCCATGGTACTAATGTGGACCCCAGCATCCTCTACAGACTACGAGAAAAGGATTTACCGGTAGGTAACCGAAATCTGATTATCTATGTATGTGTGTATGTTCCAGCATAATTCTGAATGCCTGGAGCAATTTACACCAAACTTGGTACACATATGACTTACCCCCACAGTATTTCTTTCCAGATTGTAAGACACCCATAGCACCTCTAGGGGTGGGAAGGGGGTGACATGTAAAAATCCATAGTTTTCGGGGTCACTGAGAATAGTGATACTCCCCATGCAGTTTCAGTCCAAGTTCAGCTCCCATCAGCATGGAGGGTGCGAAGGGGTGAAAAATAAAATGGCCAAAATGACTGACATTAGTGTCAAATTATGCTATCGCTATAAGCATCAAACTGACAAGTACTGTATATAGCCCAGAGGCCCATTACATGGTGACCCCTGGGGGACCAGCTCCCGCATAGACTACACCCGGCACGGGTAATGAAACAATGACGGCGGTCTGCAGTGTGTGCAGGACCTGGGGTGGGGGATGGGGCAGCCCTGCTGCTGCTTTCCCCCATGTCAACAGACTCTCACACAGATCCACCCGGTCCAGTCTCTCCATGTTTAACATCCTCCCCTGCGCTCCACTACTCTCTTTCCGCCAGCTGAGATGCAGCGCGATGCGGCTCCGTCCCCAGCTACACAGCAGCAGCGATGATGAATCGCATCAGGGTCGCTGCTCCCTGTGACCACCCCCGACATAGCCGCTATAACTACTACTGTCACTGTACAGGCCACTGACACAAGGGGGCATGGTGGCACCGCTCCTAGGTAACACAGATGTCTCCCCGCCGGTGTACCCGGCGCTGGCTGCTGTGTCCGGCTTGGGGAGGGGGTGATCCCGGGAGGAGGTTCCCAGCACCGGGCGTCACCTCCGTCTCTGGGCTGCTCCCTCCGGGTGCTGCTGGCTGCTGCCTTGCTAGGGGATGGGTGGTCTTAGTTTACCAGGAAGTCCTTCAAAATGAAAGTTATAGGCACGGAATTACTTGAAATTCCATAGCGAAGAACTGGTATTCAGCTAGTTGTTTATAAACAGGGAAAATATTTGATGTTGAAGACCATTTGAACCGCCCACACAGCCCATTGTTAAAACAAACAGAAAAAGAACACTGATATGTGCGCATTTTAGAACAACAAATGTGCAAGGTCCATTTCCTCGCAGTTATATGTACAGCTACTGCATTTAAGGGAGTTCCTCTTCTCTTTTTGCTGGCTGTTGATTTTGTCATGTTTTGATCAAATCTGCTTTAAGTTATCACTGATATGTTGAAACACAGGGCAATGTGTGGGAAGTTTAATAGAAATTTTCTAAACTGTGTGGCCAACTGTCGTACCAGTATGGTACCTTAACCCCCTAAATAAAATTTTCTCACAGAATCACATTGTTGCAATACTGTTGAGGGAAAACCCTTCAATAAGCATTGTTTAAAACGTCTGTCCTTAAATTAAGTTTTCTTAGTGTTTAACTTTTGTAAGAGCAATACTAATGACCATTGCCATATATGATGGGATTGGTGCCATGATGTTAACTATAGAAGTAATTTGCTGTATTTTTGGCAGACCATAATTGGTGATCTGGCTGGTCTCCTGTCTGCTATGGAATATGTCCAAAAGACTTTAACAGATGAAGAGTTGGCAGACTGGAAGAGAAGACAACAGATTGCTTGCATTGGGGGACCCCCGAATATCTGCCTCGATCGACTGGAGAACTGGTGAGAAGAACAGTACACAAGTCCAAAAAAAGAAAAAGAAAATAGGGTCCTAGTGTCTTGTGCTGCCAGACAGCACATCAATTTAAAGGCTGCTTAAATGGATCTTTTGGTTGTATATTTCTCTGACGTCCTAGTGGATGCTGGGGACTCCGTAAGGACCATGGGGAATAGCGGCTCCGCAGGAGACTGGGCACAGCTAAGAAAGATTTAGGACTACCTGGTGTGCACTGGCTCCTCCCACTATGACCCTCCTCCAGACCTCAGTTAGAATCCTGTGCCCGGCTGAGCTGGATGCACACTAGGGGCTCTCCTGAGCTCCTAGAGAGAAAGTATATTTTAGGTTTTTTATTTTACAGTGAGATCTGCTGGCAACAGACTCACTGCAGCGAGGGACTAAGGGGAGAAGAAGCGAACCTACCTAACTGGTGGTAGCTTGGGCTTCTTAGGCTACTGGACACCATTGGCTCCAGAGGGATCGACCGCATGGAACCGGCCATTGATGTTCGGTCCCAGAGCCGCGCTGCCGGCCCCCTTACAGAGCCAGAAGCAAGAAGAGTCCGGAAAATCGGCGGCAGAAGACATCAGTCTTCATCAAGGAAGCGCACAGCACTGCAGCTGTGCGCCATTGCTCCTCATACACACTTCACACTCCGGTCACTGAGGGTGCAGGGCGCTGGGGGGGGGGGGGGGGTGCCCTGAGCAGCAATAAAAACACCTTGGCTGGCAAATATACCACAATATATAGCCCCAGAGGCTATATATGTGATAAATACCCCTGCCAGAATCCATAAAAAAGCGGGAGAAAAGTCCGCGAAAAAGGGGCGGAGCTATCTCCCTCAGCACACTGGCGCCATTTTCTCTTCACAGTGCAGCTGGAAGACAGATCCCCAGGCTCTCCCCTGTAGTTTTCAGGCTCAAAGGGTTAAAAAGAGAGGGGGGGCACTAAATTTAGGCGCAATATTGTTTATACAAGCAGCTATTGGGGGAAAAATCACTCAGTTATAGTGTTAATCCCTGCATTATTTAGCGCTCTGGTGTGTGCTGACATACTCTCTCTCTGTCTCCCCAAAGGACTTTGTGGGGTCCTGTCCTCAGTCCGAGCATTCCCTGTGTGTGTGCTGTGTGTCGGTACGGCTGTGTCGACATGTGGGATACGTGGAGGTGGAGCAGAGGCCGATAAATGGGATGTCGTCCCCTGTGGGGCCGACACCAGAGTGGATGGATAGGTGGAAGGTATTAACCGACAATGTCAACTCCTTACAAGGCTGGATGACGTAAAACAGCTGTGGGACAGCCGGCTTCTCAGCCCGCGCCTGCCCAGGCGTCTCAAAGGCCATCAGGGGCTCAAAAAAAGCGCCCGTTACCTCAGATGGCAGACACAGATGTCGACACGGAGTCTGACTCCAGTGTCGACGAGGTTGAGACATATACACAATCCACTAGGAACATCCGTTACATGATCTCGGCAATGAAAAATGTGTTACGCATTTCTGACATGAACCAAAGTACCACATAAAAGGGGTTTTATTTTTGGGGAGAAAAAGCAGCCAGTGTTTTGTTCCCCCATCAGATGAATGAATGAAGTGTGTAAAGTAGCGTGGGTTCCCCCAATAAGAAACTGGTAATTTCTAAAAAGTTACTGATGGCGTACCCTTTCCCGCCAGAGGATAGGTCACGTTGGGAGATATCCCTTAGGGTGGATAAGGCGCTCACACGTTTGTCAAAAAAGGTGGCACTGCCGTCTTAGGATACGGCCACCTTGAAGGAGCCTGCTGATAAAAAAACAGGAGGCTATCCTGAAGTCTGTATATACACACTCAGGTTATATACTGAGACCTGCAATTGCCTCAGCATAAATAGTGCTGCTGCAGCGTGGTCTGATACCCTGTCAGATAATATTAATACTCTAAGACAGGGATAATAGTTTGCTAACATAGAGCATATTAAAGACGTCGTCTTATATATAAAGGATGCACAGAGGGATATTTGCCGGCTGGCATCCAGAATAAATGCAATGTCCATTCTGCCAGGAGGGTATTAGAACCCGGCAGTGGTCAGGTGATGCTGCCTATAAAAGGCACATGGAGATTCTGCCTTATAAGGGTGAGGAATTGTTTGGGGATGGTCTCTGGGACCTCGTATCCACAGCAACAGCTGGGAAGGAAAAAACATTTTTACCTCAGGTTTCCTCACAGCCTAAGAAAGCACCGTATTTTCAGGTACAGTCCTTTCGGCTTCAGAAAAGCAAGCGGGTCAAAGGCGCTTCCTTTCTGCACAGAGACAAGGGAAGAAGGAAAAAGCTGCACCAGCAGCCAGTTCCCAGCATCAAAAATCTTCCCCCACTTCCTCTGACTCCACCGCTTGACGTTGGGGCTCCACAGGTGGAGACAGGTGCGGTAGGGGCGCGTCTCGGGAACTTCAGGGACCAGTGTGTTTGCCCACAGGTGGATCCCTAGGTTCTGCAAATAGTATCACAGGGATACAGGCTGGAGTTCGAGGCGACTCCCCCTCACCGTTACCTCACCTCAGCCTTGCCTGCTGCCCTCGGAGAAAGGTAGTACTGGCGGCAATTCACAAGCTGCACCTCCAGCAGGTGAAATCAAGGTACCCCTCCTTCAACAAGGCCGGGGTTACTATTCCAAAATGTTGTGGTACCGAAACCAGACGGTTCGGTGAGACCCATTCTAAAATTGAAAGCCTTGAACACTTATATACGAAGGTTCAAGTTCGAAATGGAATCGCTCAGGGCGATTATTGCAAGCCTGGAGAATTTCATGGTATTACTGGACATCAAGGATGCTTACCTGCATGTCCCTATTTACCCTCTTCACCAGGAGTACCTCAAAATTGTGGTACAGGATTGTCATTACCAATTCCAGACGTTGCCGTTGGTCTGTCCCCGGCACCGAGGTATTTACCAAGGTAATGGCCGAAATAATTATCCCGTACTTGGACGATCTCCTTATAAAGGCGAGGTCCAGGGAGCAGTTGTTCGGCGGAGTAGCACTATCTCGGGAAGTGCTACAACAGCACGGCTGGATTCTGAATATCCAAAGTCGCAGCTGGTTCCTACGACGAGTCTACTGTTCCTGAGTATGGTTCTGGACACAGAACAGGATAAAAAGGGTTTCTCCCGGAGGAGAAGTCCAAGGAGTTGTCGTCTCTAGACAGAGACCTCCTAATACGTATACAGGTGTCGGTGCATCAATGCACGCGAGCCCTGGGAAGGATGGTAGCTTCTTACGAAGAAATTCCATTCGCCAGGTCCCATACAAGGATTTTCCAGTGGGATCTGTTGGACATGTGGTCCGGGTCGCATCTTCAGATGCATCGGCGGATAACCCTGTCTCCAAGGGCCAGGGTGTCGCTGTTGTGGTGGCTGCAGAGTGCTCATCTTCTAGGGGGCCGCAGATTCGGCATACAGGACTGGGTCCTGGTGACCACGGATGCCAGCCTTCGAGGCTGGGGGGCAGTCACACAGGGAAGAAACTTCCAAGGCTATGGAAAAGTCAGGAGACTCATGTAAACGACAGGGCGGCACAAGAAGCAGGATGGCGATGGCAGAAGCCACAAGGATTCTCCGATGGGCGGAAAATCATGTGTTAGCACTGTCGGCAGTGTTCGTTCCCGGAGTGGACAACTGAGAAGCAGACTTTCTCAGAAGACACGACCTCCACCCGGGAGAGTGGGGACTTCATCCAGAAGTCTTCCAAATGATTGTACACCGTTGGGAAAGGCCACAGGTGGACATGATGGCGTCCCGCCTCAACTAAAAGTTACAAAGATATTGCGCCAGGTCAAGGACCCTCAGGCGATAGCTGTGGACGCTCTGGGTACACCGTGGGTGTACCAGTCGGTGTATGTGTTCCCTTCTCTGCCTCTTACCCAGGGTAATGAGAATAATAAGAAGGAGAGGAGTAAGAACTATACTCATTGTTCCGGGTGGGCCAAGAAGAGCTTGGTAACTAGAACTCCAAGAAATGATCTCAGAGGACCCATGGCCTCTGCCGCTCAGACAGGACCTGCTGCAGCAGGGGGCTTGTCTGTTCCAAGACGTACCGCGGCTGCGTTGGACGGCATGGCGGTTGAACGCCGGATCCTGAAGGAAAAGGGAATTCCGGAGGAAGTTATCCCTACGCTATTTAAAGCTAGGAAAGAAGTGAACGCTAACCATTATCACCGCATATGGCGGAAATATGTTGCGTACTGTGAGGCCAGGAAGGCCCCAAAGGAGAAATTTCAGCTAGGTCGATTTCTGCACTTCCTACAGTCAGAGATGACTATGGGCCTACAATTGGGTTCCATTAAGGTCCAGATTTCGGCTCTATCGATTTTCTTCCAAAATGGAACTGGCTTCACTGCCTGAAGTTCAGACTTTTGTTAAGGGAGGGCTGCATAGTCAGCCCCCATTTGTGCCTCCAGTGGCACCGTGGGATCTCAACGTGGTGTTGGATTTCCTGAAGTCGCATTGGGTTGAGCCACTTAAATCCGTGGAGCTATAATACCTCACGTGGAAAGTGGTCATTCTGTGGGCCTTGGCGTCGGCCAGGCGTGTATCAGAATTGACAAAAGCCCTTATCTGTATTTTATATGGGAAAGGCGAAATTGAGGACTCGTTCCCAATTCCTTCCTAAGGTGGTATCAGTTTTTCATGTGAACCAACCTATTGTGGTGCCTGCGGCTACTTGGGACTTGGAGGATTCCAAGTTACTGGACGTAGTCAGGGCCCTGAAAAGTATGTTTCCAGGACAGCTGGAGTCAGGAAGACTGACTCGCTATTTATCCTGTATGCACCCAACAAGCTGGGTGCTCCTGCTTCTAAGCAGACGATTGCTCGCTGGATCTGTAGCACGGTTCAACTTGCACATTCTGCGGCTGGACTGCCGCACCCTAAATCTGTAAAAGCCCATTCCACGAGGAAAGTGGGCTCTTCTTGGGCGGCTGCCCGAGGGGTCTCGGCTTTAAAACTTTGCCGAGCTGCTACTTGGTCAGGGGCAAACACGTTTGCAAAATTCTACAAATTTGATACCCTGGCTGAGGAGGACCTTGAGTTCTCTCATTCGGTGCTGCAGAGTCATCCGCACTCTCCCGCCCATTTGGGAGCTTTGGTATAATCCCCATGGTCCTTACGGAGTCCCCAGCATCCACTAGGACGTCAGAGAAAAAAAGATTTTACTCACCGGTAAATCTATTTCTCGTAGTCCGTAGTGGATGCTGGGCGCCCGTCCCAAGTGCGGACTGTCTGCAATACTTGTATATAGTTATCATTAACTAAAAGGGTTATTGTTGAGCCATCTGTTGAGAGGCTCTGTTATGTTCATACTGTTAACTGGGTATCATATCACGAGTTATACGGTGTGATTGGTGTGGCTGGTATGAGTCTTACCCGGGATTCAAAATCCTTCCTTATTGTGTCGGCTCTTCCGGGCACAGTATCCTAACTGAGGTCTGGAGGAGGGTCATAGTGGGAGGAGCCAGTGCACACCAGGTAGTCCTAAATCTTTCTTAGCTGTGCCCAGTCTCCTGCGGAGCCGCTATTCCCCATGGTCCTTACGGAGTCTCCAGCATCCACTACGGACTACGAGAAATAGATTTACCGGTGAGTAAAATCTTATTTGTAAATTTGTGTATAATCTATCTGCTACATTCAAGGTACTTCCACTAATAATATGATCCCAACTTTAACCAATGTGCATTTCCGTATTAAGCCACATAATTCAACAGGAGGACCAAGACCACCAGAAGCAGCATGTGCCATCTAGTGGGTGCCTCCAAAAACATTGTTTTAAATTGGTCACATAATCCCAAGGGAGAACAAGGCCCATCAGGAGGCAGTATGTGACTTCCTATTGGTGCTTCCCTAAACAAGCTATACCTTGGAGAACAGGTGTCTCCTGGCACATTTCTCCCTTAATTTAAAATATAAGTATTATATATGTTACCCAATATTGTTTTATTAGTTAGGAACATTCTTTTGTTAGAAGCACATTAAAGTGATAGATGGCTTACACATTTATGCAGCCAAGATTGCTTGCATAATTTCTGTTAGATGCACAGTTAACCCCACTCACGTACTTTTTAATGAAATTCGATTAGCTGTGGGGCTTACAACAAGCTTCTAGTTTCCAGGTAAAGAGCCCTGAGCTATACAGTTACTACCTGCAGGAGAACCCCAAGAGTGCTCTTAGGGGGTTATTCAGAGTCTTTAGCAAACCAAAAAATCACATTAATGGGCCACACCATGCTGCAGTGCAGGGGGAGCAGATGTAATGTGCAGAGTTAGATTTGGGTGGATTATATTGTTTCTGTGCTGGGTAAATACTGGCTGCTTTATTTTTACACTGCAATATTAGATTTTACCCCACCCACATCTAAATCTCTGCACGTTACATCTGCCCCACCTGCAGTGCAACGTGGTTTTGCCCATAAATGTGTTGTTTGTTTGCTTTGCTAACAACTGTAAATAACCCCCACAACACAGATTTCCATTTGCACCTCAGGAGGGTATAAACAGCTATCCTCGTTAAGTGCACTTTCTCTATCGTCCTAAGTGGATGCTGGGGTTCCTGAAAGGACCATGGGGAATAGCGGCTCCGCAGGAGACAGGGCACAAAAAAGTAAAGCTTTTACCAGATCAGGTGGTGTGCACTGGCTCCTCCCCCTATGACCCTCCTCCAGACTCCAGTTAGATTTTGTGCCCGAACGAGAAGGGTGCAATCTAGGTGGCTCTCCTAAAGAGCTGCTTAGAGAAAGTTTAGCTTAGGTTTTTTACTTTACAGTGAGTCCTGCTGGCAACAGGATCACTGCAACGAGGGACTTAGGGGAGAAGTAGTGAACTCACCTGCGTGCAGAGTGGATTTGCTGCTTGGCTACTGGACACTAGCTCCAGAGGGACGATCACAGGTACAGCCTGGATGGTCACCGGAGCCGCGCCGCCGGCCCCCTTGCAGACGCTGAAGAGAGAAGAGGTCCAAAATCGGCGGCTGAAGACTCCTGAGTCTTCATAAAGGTAGCGCACAGCACTGCAGCTGTGCGCCATTTTCCTCTCAGCACACTTCACACAACAGTCACTGAGGGTGCAGAGCGCTGGGGGGGGCGCTCTGAGAGGCAAATAAAAACCTTATTAGAGGCAAAAAATACCTCACATATAGCCCACAGAGGCTATATGGAGATATTTAACCCCTGCCTAACTTCAAAAATAGCGGGAGACGAGCCCGCCGTAAAAGGGGCGGGGCCTATCTCCTCAGCACACAGCGCCATTTTCTCTCACAGAAAAGCTGGAGAGAAGGCTCCCAGGCTCTCCCCTGCACTGCACTACAGAAACAGGGTTAAAACAGAGAGGGGGGGCACTGATTTTGGCGATATTGTATATATATAAAAGATGCTATAAGGGAGAAACACTTATATAAGGTTGTCCCTATATAATTATAGCGTTTTTGGTGTGTGCTGGCAGACTCTCCCTCTGTCTCCCCAAAGGGCTAGTGGGTCCTGTCCTCTGTCAGAGCATTCCCGGTGTGTGTGCTGTGTGTCGGCACGTGTGTGTCGACATGTATGAGGACGATGTTGGTGAGGAGGCGGAGAAATTGCCTGTAATGGTGATGTCACTCTCTAGGGAGTCGACACCGGAATGGATGGCTTATTTAGAGAATTACGTGAGAATGTCAACACGCTGCAAGGTCGGTTGACGACATGAGACGGCCGACAATCTATTAGGACCGGTCCAGGCGGCTCAGAAACACCGTCAGGGGTTTTAAAAACGCCCATTTACCTCAGTCGGTCGACACAGACACAGACACGGACACTGAATACAGTGTCGACGGTGAATAAACAAACGTATTTCTCATTAGGGCCACACGTTAAGGGCAATGAAGGAGGTGTTACGTGTTTCTGATACTACAAGTACCACAAGAAAGGGTATTATGTGGGAGTGGAAAAAACTACCTGTAGTTTTTCCTGAATCAGATAAAATAAAATGAAGTGTGTGATGATGCGTAGGGTTACCCCGATAGCAAATATTGGCGTTATACCCTTTCCCGCCAGAAATTAGGGTACGTTGGGAAACACCCCTTAGGGTGATAAGGCGCTCACACGCTTATCAAGTGGCGTTACCGTCTCCAGATACGGCCGCCCTCAAGGAGCCAGCTGATAGGAAGCTGGAAAAATATCCTAAAAAGTATATACACACATACGGTGGTTATACTGCGACCAGCGATCGCCATCAGCCTGGAGATGCAGTGCTGGGTTGGCTTGGTCGGATTCCCTGACTGAAAATATTTTATTCATGTAGAGCATTTAATAGGATGCATTCTATATATATGTATGTGAGATGCACAGAGGGATATTTGCTCTCTGGCATCAAGATAAGTGCGTTGTCCATATCTCCCAGAAGATGTCAGGGACACGACAGTGGTCAGGTGATACAGATCCCATACGGCAGATGGAAGTATTGCTGTATAAAGGGAAGGAGTTATTTGGGGGTCGGTCCATCGGACCTGGGGACCACAGCAACAGCTGGGAAATCCAACCTTTTTTACCCCAAGTTACATCTCAGCTAAAAAAGACACCGTCTTTTCAGCCTCAATCTTTCCTTTCCCATGAGGGCATGCAGGCAAAAGGCCAGTCATATCTGCCCAGACATAGAGGTAAGGGAAGTAGACTGCAGCAGGCAGCCCTTTCCCAGGAAAAGAAGCCCTCCACCGCGTCTGCCAAGTCCTCAGCATGACGCTGGGGCCGTGCAAGCGGACTCAAGGTGGGGGGGTAGTCTCAAGAGTCTCAGGGCGCAGTGGGATCACTCGCAAGTTGACCCCTAGATCGTACGAGTATTATCCCAGGGGTAAAGATTGGAGAGTCGAGACATCTTCTCCTCGCAGGTTCCTGAAGTCTGCTTTACCAACGGCTCCCTCCGACAGGGAGGCAGCATTGGAAACAATTCACAAGCGGTATATCCAGCAGGTGATAATCAAAGTACCCCTCCTACGACAAGGAAAAGGGTATTATTTTTCCACACTATATTGTGGTACTGAAGCCAGACGGCTTGGTGACACATAGTCTAAATCTAAAATGTTTTGAACACTTACATAAAAGGTTCAAATCGAGATAAAGTCACTCAGAGCAGTGATAGCGAACCGGAAAAAAGGGGACTATATGGTGTCCCTGGACATCAAGGATTACCTCCATGTCCAAATTTTGTCCTTCTCATCAAGGGTACCTCTGGTTCGTGGTACAGAACTGTCAATATCAGTTTCAGACGATGCCGTTTGAATTATCCACGGCACCCCGGGCCTTTTTACCAAGGTAATGGCCGAAAAGATGTTTCTTCAAAGAAAAAAGGCATCTAAATTATCCCTTACTTGCACGACCTAAAAAGGGCAAGTTCCAGAGAACAGTTGGAGGTCGGAAGAGCACTATCTAAAGTAGTTCTTCGACGGCACGACTGGATTCTAAATATTCCAAGAATCGCAGCTGTTTTCCGACGATACGTCTGCTGTTCCTAGGGATGATTCTGGACACGGTTCAGAAAAAGGTTTTTCTTCCCGAGGAAAAAGCCAAGGAGTTATCCGACCTGTCAGGAACCTCCTAAAACCAGGAAAGGTGTCTGTACATCAATGCACAAGAGTCCTGGGAAAAATGGTGGCTTTTTACGAAGCAATTCCATTCGGCAGATTCCATGCAAGAATTTTCCAAAGGGATCTGTTGGACAAATGGTCAGGGTCGCATCCTCAGATGCACCTGCGAATAACCCTGTCGCCAAGGACAAGGGTATATCTTCTGTGGTGGTTGCAAAAGGCTCATCTATTGGAGGGCCGCAGATTCGGCATACAGGATTTGATCCTGGTGACCACGGACGCCAGCCTGAGAGGTTGGGGAGCAGTCACACAAGGAAGAAACTTCCAGGGGGTATGGACGAACCTGGAAAAGTCTCTTCACATAAACATTCTGGTACTAAGAGCAATCTAAAATGCTCTAAGCCAGGCGGAACCACTCCTGCAAGGAAAACCGGTGTTGATTCAGTCGGACAACATCACGGCGGTCGCCCATGTAAACAGACAGGGCGGCACAAGAAGCAGGAGTGCAATGGCAGAAGCTGCCAAGATTCTTCGCTGGGCGGAGAATCACGTAATAGCACTGTCAGCAGTGTTCTTCCCGGGCGTGGACAACTGGGAAGCAGACTTCCTCAGCAGACACGATATTCACCCGGGAGAGGGGGGTCTTCATCCAGAAGTCTTCCACATGCTAATAAACTGTTGGGAAAGACCAATGGTAGACATGATGGCGTCTCGCCTCAACAAGAAACTGGACAAGTATTGCGCCAGGTCAAGAGATCCACAGGCAATAGCTGTGGACGCACTGGTAACACCTTGGGTGTACAAATCAGTATATGTGTTTCCTCCTCTGCCTCTCATACCAAAGGTATTGAAGATTATACGGTGAGGAGGAGTAAGAACAATACTAGTGGCTCCGGATTGGCCAAGAAGGACTTGGTACCCGGAACTTCAAGAGTTGGTCACGGACGACCCGTGCCCTCTACTTCTGAGAAGGGACCTGCTACAACAGGGTCCCTGTCTCTTTCAAGACTTACCGCGGCTGCGTTTGACGGCATGGCGGTTGAACGCCAGATCCTAAAAGGGAAAGGCATTCCAGAAGAAGTCATTCCTACCTTGATTAAGGCAAGGAAGGAAGTCACCGCGAAACATTATCACCGCATTTGGCGAAAATATGTCGCGTGGTGCGAGGATCGGAGTGTTCCGACGGAGGAATTTCAACTGGGTCGTTTCCTACATTTCCTACAATCAGGATTGTCTATGGGTCTCAAATTGAGATCTATTAAGGTTCAAATTTCGGCCCTGTCAATATTCTTCCAAAAAGAATTGGCCTCAGTTCCTGAGGTACAGACTTTTGTTAAAGGAGTACTGCATATACAGCCTCCTGTGGTGCCTCCGGTGGCACCGTGGGATCTAAATGTAGTTTTAGATTTCCTCAAATCCCATTGGTTTGAACCATTGAAAAAGGTGGATTTTAAATATCTCACATGGAAAGTGACTATGTTACTGGCCCTGGCTTCCGCCAGGAGAGTATCTAAATTGGCGGCTTTATCTTATAAAAGCCCTTATCTAATCTTCCATTCGGATAGGGCAGAACTGAGGACTCGTCCGCATTTTCTCCCTAAGGTGGTATCAGCGTTTCACCTGAACCAACCTATTGTGGTGCCTGCGGCCACTGGCGACTTGGAGGACTCCAAGTTGTTGGACGTTGTCAGAGCCTTAAAAATATACATTTCAAGGACGGCTGAAGTCAGAAAATCTGACTCGCTGTTGATACTATATGCACCCAACAAGTTGGGTGCCCCTGCTTCTAAGCAGACGATTGCTCGTTGGATTTGTAACACAATTCAACTTGCTCATTCTGTGGCAGGCCTGCCACAGCCTAAATCTGTTAAGGCCCATTCCACAAGGAAGGTGGGCTCATCTTGGGCGGCTGCCCGAGGGGTCTCGGCATTACAATTCTGTCGAGCAGCTACGTGGTCGGGGGAAAACACGTTTGTAAAATTCTACAAATTTGATACCCTGGCAAAAGAGGACTTGGAATTCTCTCATTCGGTGCTGCAGAGTCATCCGCACTCTCCCGCCCGTTTGGGAGCTTTGGTATAATCCCCATGGTCCTTTCAGGAACCCCAGCATCCACTTAGGACGATAGAGAAAATAAGAATTTACTTACCGATAATTCTATTTCTCGGAGTCCGTAGTGGATGCTGGGCGCCCATCCCAAGTGCGGATTATCTGCAATACTGTACATAGTTATTGTTAACAAATTCGGGTTATATTGTTAAGGAGCCATCTTTAAGAGGCTCTTTCTGTTATCATACTGTTAACTGGGTTTAGATCACAAGTTGTACGGTGTGATTGGTGTGGCTGGTATGAGTCTTACCCGGGATTCAAATTGCCTCCCTTATTGTGTACGCTCGTCCGGGCACAGTACCTAACTGGAGTCTGGAGGAGGGTCATAGGGGGAGGAGCCAGTGCACACCACCTGATCTGGTAAAAGCTTTACTTTTTTGTGCCCTGTCTCCTGCGGAGCCGCTATTCCCCATGGTCCTTTCAGGAACCCCAGCATCCACTACGGACTCCGAGAAATAGAATTATCGGTAAGTAAATTCTTATTTTCTGTGCTAGTCACTGGCTTGCTGTGTGCAGTAATTGCATAGCTCCGTGCACTTAACCCGGTTTAATATGCTATACTGCGCGTTGGCCACGTGGAATATAATTTAGTATCTCCGGGCACTTACCCCAGGAGTTATCCTGTGGTAAGTCCTGCAATTAATAGAATTCCTCCCTAAGAAGAATTGCTTTTGCCAAATTATGATTTGGGAAAAGTTTCTCACAGATATATTTGATATCAATACAGTAGTAGTTGACTGCTTTCTGCAGAATCTGATTCTGTCATTTTGAAATAAAAATTAAAACTTCTGATGCGTTTCTTTTGAGAAACATCACCTAAGTATTACACCTAATAAAAGAGGCTCTGTAGCAATTATTGTTTCATTTTGCACTTTTGCATTTATTTATTGACTTAAGGTACTGTATTGATAAGCAGACATTTTTACAGCCCGATAAATTGTTACCAGATTTATTTACTAAACTTCAGAGTATTTGTGATATGATTTTCTATTTGTCTCTGTTTTGTTTGGTGCAAACTTATTATTATACATGTGTTGCTGAATGGAACATGCACCTTTTTCTGCAGGATAACGTCTCTGGCTGAGTCTCAGCTGCAGACCCGTCAGCAGATAAAGAAGCTTGAGGAATTGCAGCAAAAAGTGTCCTACAAAGGAGACCCCATCATTCAGCACCGCCCCATGCTAGAGGAGCGAATTGTGGAACTATTTAGGAATCTCATGAAGAGGTGTGTGTGGTATTTGGAAGATCAATGTATTTATGGAGCAGGAGTGATGAGCGAGGTTGTCATTGAACCACGCTGGGGGATGTGCTGCACATCTGTATAAGTGTTGTGTAACTCTCCCTCATTCATTTCTGCAGATTATTTCTCTATCGTCCTAAGTGGATGCTGGGGTTCCTGAAAGGACCATGGGGAATAGCGGCTCCGCAGGAGACAGGGCACAAAAAAGTAAAGCTTTACTAGGTCAGGTGGTGTGCACTGGCTCCTCCCCCTATGACCCTCCTCCAGACTCCAGTTAGATTTTGTGCCCGAACGAGAAGGGTGCAATCTAGGTGGCTCTCCTAAAGAGCTGCTTAGAGAAAGTTTAGTTTAGGTTTTTTTTCTTTACAGTGAGTCCTGCTGGCAACAGGATCACTGCAACGTGGGACTTAGGGGGAAAGTAGTAAACTCACCTGCATGCAGAGTGGATTTGCTGCTTGGCTACTGGACACCATTAGCTCCAGAGGGATCGAACACAGGCCCAGCCGTGGAGTCCGGTCCCGGAGCCACGCCGCCGACCCCCTTGCAGATGCTGAAGCGTGAAGAGGTCCGGAAACCGGCGGCTGAAGACTCCTCAGTCTTCATAAGGTAGCGCACAGCACTGCAGCTGTGCGCCATTTTCCTCTCAGCACACTTCACTGGGCAGTCACTGAGGGTGCAGAGCGCTGGGGGGGGGCGCTCTGAGAGGCAAATATAAACCTTATACAAGGCTAAAAATACCTCACATATAGCCCATAGGGGCTATATGGAGATATTTAACCCCTGCCTGACTGGAAAAATAGCGGGAGAAGAACCCGCCGAAAAAGGGGCGGGGCCTATCTCCTCAGCACACGGCGCCATTTTCTGTCACAGCTCCGCTGGTCAGAACGGCTCCCAGGTCTCTCCCCTGCACTGCACTACAGAAACAGGGTAAAACAGAGAGGGGGGGCACATTAATGGCTATATATATATATATTAAAGCAGCTATAAGGGAGCACTTAATATAAGGATATCCCTTGTATATATAGCGCTTTGTGGTGTGTGCTGGCAGACTCTCCCTCTGTCTCCCCAAAAGGGCTAGTGGGTCCTGTCTTCATTAGAGCATTCCCTGTGAGTTTGCGGTGTGTGTCGGTACGTGGTGTCGACATGTATGAGGACGATATTGGTGTGGAGGCGGAGCAATTGCCAAATATGCAGATGTCACCCCCCAGGGGGTCGACACCAGAATGGATGCCTTTATTTGTGGAATTACGTGATGGTTTATCTTCCCTTAAACAGTCAGTTGAGGACATGAGGCGGCCGGACAATCAATTAATGCCTGTCCAGGCGCCTCAAACACCGTCAGGGGCTGTAAAACGCCCTTTGCCTCAGTCGGTCGACACAGACCCAGACACGGGCACTGATTCCAGTGACGACGGTAGAAATTCAAACGTATTTTCCAGTAGGGCCACACGTTATATGATTTTGGCAATGAAGGAGACGTTACATTTAGCTGATACTACAGATACCGTAAAACAGGGTATTATGTATGGTGTGAAAAAACTACAAACAGTTTTTCCTGAATCAGAAGAATTAAATGACGTGTGTGATGAAGCGTGGGTTGCTCCTGATAAAAAGTTGATAATTTCAAAAAAGTTATTGGCATTATACCCTTTCCCGCCAGAGGTTAGGGCGCGCTGGGAAACACCCCCTAAGGTGGACAAGGCGCTCACACGCTTATCCAAACAAGTGGCGTTACCCTCTCCTGAGACGGCCGCACTTAAGGATCCATCAGATAGAAAGATGGAAGTTATTCAAAAGAATATATACACACATGCAGGTGTTATACTACGACCAGCTATAGCAACTGCCTGGATGTGCAGTGCTGGAGTAGTTTGGTCAGAATCCCTGATTGAAAATATTGATACCCTAGATAGGGACAATGTTTTACTGTCGTTAGAACAAATAAAGGATGCATTTATCTATATGCGTGATGCACAGAGGGATATTTGCACACTGGCATCTCGGATGAGTGCTATGTCCATTTCAGCCAGAAGAGCCTTATGGACACGACAGTGGACAGGCGATGCGGATTCAAAACGTCACATGGAGG
Organism: Pseudophryne corroboree; assembly: GCF_028390025.1. NCBI lineage: Eukaryota > Metazoa > Chordata > Amphibia > Anura > Myobatrachidae > Pseudophryne > Pseudophryne corroboree. The sequence continues at coordinate 312,893,171 of NC_086446.1, read as the reverse complement.
TTTTGCCGTATAAAGGGGAGGAGTTATTTGGAGTTGGTCTATCAGACTTGGTGGCCACGGCTACTGCCGGGAAATCCACTTTTTTACCTCAAGTCACTCCCCAACAGAGAAAGGCACCGACCTTTCAACCGCAGCCTTTTCGCTCCTACAAAAATAAGAGAGCAAAGGGCTTGTCGTACCTGCCACGAGGCAGAGGAAGAGGGAAGAGACACCAACAGGCAGCTCCTTCCCAGGAACAGAAGCCCTCCCCGGCTCCTGCAAAAACCTCAGCATGACGCTGGGGCCTCTCAAGCGGACTCGGGGACAGTGGGGGGCCGTCTCAAAAATTACAGCGCGCAGTGGGCTCACTCGCAGGTAGACCCCTGGATCCTGCAGATAATATCTCAGGGGTACAGGTTGGAATTAGAGACGGATCCTCCTCATCGTTTCCTGAAGTCTGCCTTACCAACCGTCTCTTCCGAAAGGGAGAGGGTGTTGGAAGCCATTCACAAGCTGTACGCTCAGCAGGTGATAGTCAAAGTACCCCTATTACAACAAGGAAAGGGGTATTATTCCACTCTATTTGTGGTACCGAAGCCGGATGGCTCGGTAAGGCCTATTCTAAATCTGAAGTCCTTGAACCTCTACAAGGGGTACCTCAGGTTCATTGTTCAAAACTGTCACTATCAGTTTCAGACGCTGCCGTTCGGATTGTCCACGGCGCCTCGGGTCTTTACCAAGGTAATGGCCGAGATGATGATTCTTCTTCGAAGAAAAGGCGTATTAGTTATCCCATACTTGGACGATCTCCTAATAAGGGCAAGGTCCAGAGAACAGCTGGAGACAGCTTTAGCACTATCTCAAGAGGTGCTAAGACAACACGGGTGGATTCTGAATATTCCAAAATCCCATTTAATCCCGACAACTCGTCTGCTGTTCCTAGGAATGATTCTGGACACGGTTCAGAAAAAGGTTTTCCTTCCAGAGGAAAAAGCCAAGGAGTTATCCGATCTGGTCAGGAACCTCCTAAAACCAGGAAAAGTGTCAGTACATCAATGCACAAGAGTCCTGGGAAAAATGGTGGCTTCTTACGAAGCAATTCCATTCGGCAGATTCCATGCAAGAATATTCCAAAGGGATCTGTTGGACAAATGGTCAGGGTCGCATCTGCAGATGCACCTGCGAATAACCCTGTCACCAAAGACAAGGGTGTCACTTCTGTGGTGGTTGCAGAAGGCTCACCTATTAGAAGGCCGCAGATTCGGCATTCAGGATTGGATCCTGGTGACCACGGACGCCAGCCTGAGAGGCTGGGGAGCAGTCACACAAGGAAGAAACTTCCAGGGAGTATGGACGAGTCTGGAAAAGTCTCTTCACATAAACATTCTGGAACTAAGAGCAATCTACAATGCTCTAAGCCAGGCGGAACTTCTCCTGCAAGGAAAGCCGGTGTTGATTCAGTCGGACAACATCACGGCGGTCGCCTATGTAAACAGGCAGGGCGGCACAAGAAGCAGGAGTGCAATGGCAGAAGCTGCCAAGATTCTTCGCTGGGCGGAGAATCACGTGATAGCACTGTCAGCAGTGTTCATCCCGGGCGTGGACAACTGGGAAGCAGACTTCCTCAGCAGACACGATCTTCATCCGGGAGAGTGGGGTCTACATCCAGAAGTCTTCAACATGTTAATAGACCGTTGGGAAAGACCAATTGTAGACATGATGGCGTCTCGCCTCAACAAGAAACTGGACAAATATTGCGCCAGGTCAAGAGATCCACAGGCAATAGCTGTGGACGCACTGGTAACTCCTTGGGTGTACCAGTCAGTGTATGTGTTTCCTCCTCTGCCGCTCATACCAAAGGTATTGAAGATCATACGGCAAAGAAGAGTAAGAACAATACTAGTGGTTCCGGATTGGCCGAGAAGGACTTGGTATCCGGAACTTCAAGAGATGCTCACGGACGAACCGTGGCCTCTACCTCTGAGAAGGGACCTGCTACAGCAGGGTCCCTGTCTTTTTCAAGACTTACCGCGGCTGCGTTTGACGGCATGGCGGTTGAACGCCAGATCCTAAAAGGGAAAGGCATTCCAGAAGAAGTCATTCCTACCTTGATTAAGGCACGGAAGGAAGTCACCGTGAAACATTATCACCGCATTTGGCGAAAATATGTAGCGTGGTGCGAGGATCGGAGGGTTCCGACGGAGGAATTCCAACTGGGTCGTTTCCTACATTTCCTGCAATCAGGATTATCTATGGGTCTCAAATTGGGATCCATTAAGGTTCAAATTTCGGCCCTGTCAATATTCTTCCAAAAAGAATTGGCCTCTGTCCCTGAGGTCCAGACTTTTGTCAAGGGAGTACTGCATATACAGCCTCCTGTGGTGCCTCCGGTGGCACCGTGGGATCTAAATGTAGTTTTAGATTTCCTCAAATCCCATTGGTTTGAACCATTGAAAAAGGTGGATTTGAAATATCTCACATTGAAAGTGACTATGTTACTAGCCCTGGCCTCTGCCAGGAGAGTATCTGAATTGGCGGCTTTATCTTATAAAAGTCCTTATCTAATCTTCCATTCGGATAGGGCAGAACTGCGGACTCGTCCGCATTTTCTCCCTAAAGTGGTATCAGCATTTCATCTGAACCAACCTATTGTGGTGCCTGCGGCCACTAGCGACTTGGAGGACTCCAAGTTGTTGGACGTTGTCAGAGCCTTAAAAATATACATTGCAAGGACGGCTGGAGTCAGAAAATCTGACTCGCTGTTTATATTGTATGCACCCAACAAGTTGGGCGCACCTGCTTCTAAGCAGTCGATTGCTCGTTGGATTTGTAACACAATTCAACTTGCACATTCTGTGGCAGGCCTGCCACAGCCTAAAACTGTAAAAGCCCACTCCACAAGGAAGGTGGGCTCATCTTGGGCGGCTGCCCGAGGGGTCTCGGCATTACAACTCTGCCGAGCAGCTACGTGGTCGGGGGAGAACACGTTTGTAAAATTTTACAAATTTGATACCCTGGCAAAGGAGGACCTGGAGTTCTCTCATTCGGTGCTGCAGAGTCATCCGCACTCTCCCGCCCGTTTGGGAGCTTTGGTATAATCCCCATGGTCCTTTCAGGAACCCCAGCATCCACTTAGGACGATAGAGAAAATAAGAATTTACTTACCGATAATTCTATTTCTCGGAGTCCGTAGTGGATGCTGGGCGCCCATCCCAAGTGCGGATTATCTGCAATACTTGTACATAGTTATTGTTAACTAATTCGGGTTATTGTTAAGGAGCCATCTTTAAGAGGCCCTTTCTGTTGTCATACTGTTAACTGGGTTTAGATCACAAGTTGTACGGTGTGATTGGTGTGGCTGGTATGAGTCTTACCCGGGATTCAAAATGCCTCCCTTATTGTGTATGCTCGTCCGGGCACAGTACCTAACTGGAGTCTGGAGGAGGGTCATAGGGGGAGGAGCCAGTGCACACCACCTGACCTAGTAAAGCTTTACTTTTTTGTGCCCTGTCTCCTGCGGAGCCGCTATTCCCCATGGTCCTTTCAGGAACCCCAGCATCCACTACGGACTCCGAGAAATAGAATTATCGGTAAGTAAATTCTTATTTTTTTTTTTATTTATATAGCGCCTTCAATGCTGCACACTGTACAGAGCATGTCATTCACATCAATCCCCAACAATATTAGGAAAGCGAAGACTACCTGATGCAATAGAGACTATATATAGCAGCAACCAGTTGGTCAAGGTTACACCCAAATAACCACGATCTTCGTGACCCTTTAATATGCTCCAACCAATTCTCCACATGAGCAATTTTCTCAGAACATGGAGAAAAGAACATATAGGAAACACAGAGGCAGATGTATTAAGCCTGGAGAAGTGATAAAGCAGTGATAAAGAAGTCCTAAGTGGAAGTTGATAACGTGCCAGCCAATCAGCTCCTAACTGTAATATTTCAAACCCGTAATGATTGGTTGGTGCGTTTATCACCTTCCACTTATCACATTTTTATCACTGCTTTATCACAGGCTTAATACATACGCCCCATAGTGTAATCCATCACACACACACACACACACAAATGTTTTCTTTCCTTAGTAACAGCCTAAAAATGTAGGAATAAACAGGTCTGTCGTTTACTGGATATTCGTGACCAAAGAAGGCCAGTTAGGTGTGTATGTAAATTGTAAATAGGTTCCGGAACCTCTAACTGGATCTCCTTTTAACCAGGATCCGGATCAGCTCCAACATGCAATAAGAACAGCACTCGTCACCTGCTAGCGATGCATTTTATGAGCAAATCTTTCTCAAGGCAGACATTAGTCACATCAGTCCCTGCCCAGTGTAACTTTTCTAACTCTCAAACATAACTTCCTTATGCACACAGTTATTACAATACAAGCCATGGTTAATTAATACAATATTTGGGCTTTGTTAACTTTTCCTAATGTCCATAAACCTTTTCAGGGTTTAATCATTGGTTGCTAGTCATAGAGCACTGTATGTGGCAATTATTGACACAAGTTTTCTAATTTGATAGTGTTATGTTAACAATTATTTAGTAAATACCATTGAAATGCAGTTATGCTCATGGTCACTTACCATATATAGTTGGCATGTATGGCAGTTCTAGCTTTGCAGTATTTTGTGTAGAGGGTACAGAAGTGTCTCGGTGCAAGTCTGTGCTGTGCCTTGCTGCTAAAACGGTCTGCCATTACTATACATACATACAAGAAATAACTGATTAGGTCGTCTTATTGTGAAAGGACATACGTGTAAATAAAGGTCAGGAGGTTTGTTTTGTGTTTATGGCTGTGAAAAGAGGAGGCTACTAATACTTTAGCCAGAATGTAACAATACTCCCTTATCTCTTAAGTCTATATACGTTTACTATGGTCTTCCTTAACACCCAGAAGTGCAGTTGCTAATTCTTCAGTGCCCTGTTAACAAGTGGACATTTAAGATTTCAACAGACAGTTGGTTACGGAACAAAGAAAAGTATATTCGTTTGCTGAAAAGGTTTGATATTATACACTGCATGAAAATGCTTATTAATACCAAACCAATTTAAACAAATCCTACAGTAGTTACATAAACTTACATGTGATGTCATGGTTATATGTGGAAAAGATGACTTCATGGATGCAGAACTGTCTGCTATTTTAGAAGTGCGACTATCTGCAGGACCAGCAGTAATTTATGATGACATGGTAAAACATAAAGCGCTGTAATGTCGTATTCTCTTTTAGCACCTTCCTCCATCCCTGTATCTTGTTTCAAATTGCTCCTGTGTAGTTAGCAGCTATAGACAGAATGTTTCCATACTGGTCTCCATGAATCTGTGGACTGTTGAGAGGTGTGAAACGGGCTATGTCATACTCTTTCATGTTTCCTAATGCATGGTACGGCCATCAATAGAAGGAAGGGAGAGTGTTATACTGTAATATCTTGTGTTGTTCCCTCCCACCCACCCAGTGCCTTTGAGGTGGAGCGACAGCCATGCATGCCAATGCACCCAGACCGGCCCTTGGTGATTAAGACCGGCGTACAATTCACTACCAAAGTCAGGTTGGTTAATTTAATAATGTGAGCATAAGAAGGGGCCTTTTTAATGTCCAAGAATTTTATACTATGAATGATCGGAATTCTATTTTGTTTAGAAAGCATGGCACACAATATATAAGAAGCATGTAAATTTTAAGAGTATTTAACTGTCCATGTAATTGATTTGAAAATACCATAGATAACCTCTTACTGTATCAATCTGCTGGAATGAGTACTAGACCATCTATCCATATTTTATCATGCTATAATATCTCACATGATGGGGCTTTTTGCTGCAGATAGTTGAGCCCTGCGGGTGGTTCAATTATTCCTGATAGCCGGCACCATCAGGGATTTTGTTTCACCTTCTCAGAGACCGGAAAAACAAAATCTGCGATAAGTGACGGTTTTCAACAGGTACGATCACGAAAACACATGGATCCAGGAACCCGTATTTTACATGTGATAATGTGTAGATTTGAAAGCAAAAAAAGACATTCATTGAACGTGCTCAATGAAATATATCTGGCAAAAAAAATGCGATAAACCAACCTAACCCCCCCCCCCCCCCCCTTGAGCTGCTGTATTTTGTCAGAGTAGAATGCAATGTTTTGAATCCCCTTCCTTGTAGTGATAGATATATAGATATGTGTGATATAGATATATATATATATATATATATATATATATATATATATATATATATATATCTATAATACTCATAAGTTTACATACCTTAGCAGAATTTTTGATTTTCTGGCCATTTGTCAGAGAATATGAATGATAACTCACAAACTTTTCTTTCACTCGTAGTTGTTTGACAATAAATGGCTTCACCCAACCACTAACAGTGTTTACTCTTTTTAAATCATAATGACAACAGAAACTACCCAAATGACCCTGATCAAAAGTTTACATACCCTGTAGATTTTG